>NC_090451.1:699524740-699824740 GCF_031143425.1 Pleurodeles waltl
ATGTGTCTCTCCTGTATTTCTGTATATATAAGTGTCCCTCCTGTATTTCTGTATATATGTGTCCCTCCTGTATTTCTGTGTATATAAGTGTCCCTCCTGTATATATGTGTCTCTCCTGTATTTTTCTATATATAAGTGTCCCTCCTGTATTTCTGTATATATAAGTGTCTCCCCTGTATTTCTGTATATATAAGTGTCTCTCCTGTATTTCTGTATATATAAGTGTCCCTCCTGTATTTCTGTATATATAAGTGTCTCTCCTGTATTTCTGTATATATAAGTGTCCCTCCTGTATTTCTGTATGTATAAGTGTCTCTCCTGTATTTCTGTATATATAAGTGTCTCTCCTGTATTTCTGTATATATGTGTCTCCCCTGTATTTCTGTATATAGAAGTGTTTCTCCTGTATTTCTGTATATATAAGTGTACCTCCTGTATATATGTGTCTCTCCTGTATTTCTGTATATATAAGTGTCTCTCCTGTATTTCTGTATGTATATGTGTCTCCCCTGTATTTCTGTATATATGTGTTTCTCCTGTATTTCTGTATATATAAGTGTACCTCCTGTATATATGTGTCTCTCCTGTATTTCTGTATATATAAGTGTCTCTCCTGTATTTCTGTATATATATGTGTCTCTCCTGTATTTCTGTGTATATATAAGTGTCTCTCCTGTATTTCTGTATATATGTGTCTCTCCTGTGTTTCTATATAAGTGTCTCTCCTGTATTTCTGTATATATAAGTGTTTCTCCTGTATTTCTGTATATATAAGTGTACTCCTGTATATAAGTGTCTCTCCTGTATTTCTGTATATATATGTGTCCTCCTGTATTTCTGGATATATAAGTGTCTCTCCTGTATTTCTTTATATATGTGTCCCTCCAGTATGTCTGTATATAAGTGTCCTCCTGTATTTCTGTATCTATAAGTGTCCCTCCTGTATTTCTGTGTATATAAATGTCCCTCCTGTATTTCTGTATATACAAGTGTCTCTCCTGTATTTCTGTATATATAAGTGTCTCTCCTGTATTTCTGTATATATAAGTGTCTCTCCTGTATTTCTGTATATATATGTGTCTCTCCTGTATTTCTGTGTATATATAAGTGTCTCTCCTGTATTTCTGTATATATGTGTCTCTCCTGTGTTTCTATATAAGTGTCTCTCCTGTATTTCCGTATATATAAGTGTCTCTCCTGTATTTCTGTATATATGTGTCTCTCCTATATTTCTGTATATATGTGTCTCTCCTGTATTTCTGTATATATAAGTGTCTCTCCTGTATTTCTTTATATAAGTGTCTCTCCTGTATTTCTGTATATATAAGTGTCTCTCCTGTATTTCTGTATATATAAGTGTCTCTCCTGTAATTCTGGATATATAAGTGTCTCTCCTTTATTTATGAATGTATGTGTCCCTCCTGTATTTCTGTATCTATAAGTGTCTCTCCTATATTTCCATATATATGTGTCTCTCCTGTATTTCTGTATATATAAGTGCCCCTCTTGTATTTCTGTATATATAATAGTGTCCCTCCTGTATTTCTGTATATATAAGTGTCTCTCCTGTATTTCTGTATATATGTGTCTCTCCTATATTTCTGTATATATGTGTCCTCCTGTATTTCTGTATATAGAAGTGTCTCTCCTGTATTTCTGGATATATAAGTGTCTCTCCTGTATTTCTGTATATATGTGTCCCTCCTGTATTTCTGTATACATAAGTGTACCTCCTGTATTTCTGTAGCTATAAGTGTCCCTCCTGTATTTCTGTATATATGTGTCTCTCCTGTATTTCTGTATATATAAGTGTCTCTCCTGATTTTCTGTATATCTAAGTGTCTATCCTGTATATATAAGTGTCTCTCCTGTATTTCTGTATATAAGTGTCCTCGTGCATTTCTGTATATAGAAGTGTCTCTCCTGTAATTCTGGATATAGAAGTGTCTCTCCTGTATTTCTGTATATATAAGTGTCTCTCTTGTATTTCTGTGTATAAGTGTCCTCCTGTGTTTCTGTATATAGAAGTGTCTCTCCTGTATTTCTGGATATATAAGTGTCTCTCCTGTATTTCTGGATATATAAGTGTCTCTCCTGTATTTCTGGATATATAAGTGTCTCTCCTGTATTTCTGTATATATAAGTGTCTCTCCTGTTTTTCCGTATATATAAGTGTCTCTCCTGTATTTCTGTATATATGTGTCCCTCCTGTATTTCTGTATATATAAGTGTACCTCCTGTATTTCTGTAGCTATAAGTGTCCCTCCTGTATATATAAGTGTCTCTCCTGTATTTCTGTATATATGTGTCTCTCCTGTATTTCTGTATATATAAGTGTCTCTCCTGTTTTTCTGTATATCTAAGTGTCTCTCCTGTATTTCTGTATATATAAGTGTCTCTCCTGTATTTCTGTATATAAGTGTCCTCCTGCATTTCTGTATATAGAAGTGTCTCTCCTGTAATTCTGGATATATAAGTGTCTCTCCTGTATTTCTGTATATATGTGTCTCCCCTGTATTTCTGTATATATAAGTGTCCCTCCTGTATTTCTGTATATATAAGTGTATCTCCTGTAATTTTGGATATATATGTGTCCCTCCTGTATTTCTGGATATATAAGTGTCTCTCCTGTATTTCTGTATATATGTGTCTCTCCTGTCTTTCTGTATATATAAGTGTCTCTCCTGAATTTCTGTATATATAAGTGTCTCTCCTGTATTTCTGTATATCTAAGTGTCCTCCAGTAATTCTGGATATAGAAGTGTCTCTCTTGTATTTCTGTGTATAAGTGTCCTCCTGTGTTTCTGTATATAGAAGTGTCTCTCCTGTATTTCTGGATATATAAGTGTCTCTCCTGTATTTCTGGATATAGAAGTGTCTCTCCTGTAATTCTGGATATATAAGTGTCTCTCCTGTAATTCTGTATCTATAAGTGTCTCTCCTGTATTTCTGTATATATAAGTGTCCCTCCTTTATATATGTATCTCCCCTGTATTTCTGTATATATAAGTGTCCCTCCTGTATATATGTGTCTCTCCTGTATTTCTGTGTATGTAAGGGTCCCTCCTGTATATATCTGTCTCTCCTGTATTTCTGTATATATGTGTCCCTCCTGTATGTCTGTATATGTGTCCTCCTGTATTTCTGTATATGGAAGTGTCTCTCCTGTTTTTCTGTATATATAAGTGTCTCTTCTGTATTTCTGTATATATAAGTCTCTCTCCTGTAATTCTGGATATATAAGTGTCTCTCCTGCATTTCTGTATATATAAGTGTCTCTCCTGTATTTCTGTATATATAAGTGTCTCTCCTGTATTTCTGTATATATGTGTCCCTCCTGTATTTCTTTATATATAGGTGTCTCTCCTGTATTTCTGTATATATACGTTTCTCTCCTGTATTTCTGTATATATGTGTCCCTCCTATATTTCTGTGTATATAAGTGTCCCTCCTGTATATATGTGTCTGTCCTGAACATGTATTTCTGTATATATGTGTCTCCCCTGTATTTCTGTATACGAAGTGTCCCTCCTGTATTTCTGTATATATAAGTGTCTCTCCTGTATTTCTTTATGTGTGTCCCTCCTGTATTTCTGTTATGAAGGTGTCCCTCCTGTATTTCTATGTGTGTGTCCCTCCTGTATTTCTGTATATATAAGTGTATCTTCTGTATTTCTGAATATATGTATCTCTCCTGTATTTCCATATATATGTGTCTCTCCTGTATTTCTGTGTATATAAGTGTCCCTCCTGTATTTCTATATATATAAGTGTCCCTCCTCTATTTCTGTACATATAAATGTCTCTCCTGTATTTCCGTATATATGTGTCTCTCCTATATTTCTGTATATATAAGTGTCTCTCCTGTATTTCAGTATATCTAAGTGTCCCTCCTGTATTTCTATATATATATAAGTGTCCCTCCTGTATTTCTGTATATTTAAGTGTCCCTCCTGTATTTCTGTATATATGTCTCTCCTGTATTTCTGTATATATAAGTGTCTCTCTTGTATTTCTGTATATACAAGTGTCCCTCCTGTATATATGTGTCTCTCCTGTATTTCTGTATATCTAAGTGTCCCTCCTGTATTTCTATATATATAAGTGTCCCTCCTGTATTTCTGTATATGTAAGTGCCCCTCGTGTATTTCTGTATATATGTCTCTCCTGTATTTCTGTATATATAGGTGTCTCTCCTGTATTTCTATATGTGTGTCCCTCCTGTATTTCTGTTATGAAGGTGTCCCTCCTGTATTTCTATATGTGTCTCTCCTGTATTTCTGTATATAAAAGTGTCTCTCCCGTATTTCTGTATATATAAGTGTCCCTCCTGTATTTCTGTATATATGTGTCCCTCCTGTATTTCTGTATCTTTAAGTGCCCCTCCTGTATTTCTGTATATATGTGTCTCTCCTGTATTTCTGTATATATAAGTGCCCCTCCTGTATATATGTGTCCCTCCTGTTTTTCTGTATATATAAGTGTCTCTCATGTATTTCTGTATATATGTAAGTGTCCCTCCTGTATTTCTGTATATATGAGTGTCTCTCCTGTTTTTCTGTATACATAAGTGCCCCTCCTGTATTTCTGTATCTTTAAGTGCCCCTCCCGTATTTCTGTATATATGTGTCTCTCCTGTATTTCTGTATATACAAGTGTCCCTCCTGTATATATGTGTCTCTCCTGTATTTCTGTATATAAGTGTCCTCCTGTATTTCTGTATCTATAAGTGTCTCTCCTGTATTTCTGTATATATGTGTCCCTCCTGTATTTCTGTATCTTTAAGTGCCCCTCCTGTATTTCTGTATATATGTGTCCCTCCTGTATTTCTGTATATAGAAGTGTCTCTCCTGTATTTCTGTATATATAAGTGTCCCTCCTGTATTTCTGTATATAGAAGTGTCTCTCCTGTATTTCTGTATATATAAGTGTCCCTCCTGTATTTCTGTATATATAAAAGTGTCCCTCATGTTTTTCTGTATATAGAAGTGTCTCTCCTGTATTTCTGTATATATGTGTCCCTCCTGTATTTATGTGTATATAAGTGTCCCCCCTGTATTTCTGTATACATAAGTGCCGCTCCTATATTTCTGTATATATGTGTCTCTCCTCTATTTCTGTATATATCTGTCTCTCCTGTATTGCTGTGTATATGTATCCCTCCTGTATATATTTGTTTGCCCTCTATTTCTGTATATATAAGTGTCCCTCCTGTATTTCTGTATATCTAAGTGTCCTCCTGTAATTCTGGATATATAAGTGTCTCTCCTGTAATTCTGGATATATAAGTGTCTCTCCTGTATTTCTGGATATATAAGTGTCTCTCCTGTAATTCTGGATATATAAGAGTCTCTCCTGTATTTCTGGATATATAAGTGTCTCTCCTGTAATTCTGGATATATAAGTGTCTCTCCTGTATTTCTGTATATAAGTGTCCTTCTGTATTTCTATATCTATAAGTGTCTCTCCTGTATTTCTGTATATGTAAGTGTCCCTCCTGTATATATGTATCTCCCCTGTATTTCTGTATATATAAGTGTCCCTCCTGTATATATGTGTCTCTCCTGTATTTCTGTGTATGTAAGGGTCCCTCTTGTATATATCTGTCTCTCCTGTATTTCTGTATATATGTGTCCCTCCTGTATGTCTGTATATGTGTCCTCCTGTATTTCTGTATATAGAAGTGCCTCTCCTGTTTTTCTGTATATATAAGTGTCTCTCCTGTATTTCTGTATATATAAGTCTCTCCTGTAATTCTGTATATATAAGTGTCTCTCCTGTATTTCTGTATATATGTGTCCCTCCTGTATTTCTTTATATATAGGTGTCTCTCCTGTATTTCTGTAAATATACGTTTCTCTCCTGTATTTCTGTATATATAAGTGTCTCTCCTGTATTTCTGTATATATGTGTCCCTCCTATATTTCTGTATATAGAAGTGTCTCTCCTGTAATTCTGGATATATAAGTGTCTCTCCTGTATTTCTGTATATATAAGTGTCTCTCCTGTATTTCTGTGTATAAGTGTCCTCCTGTGTTTCTGTATATAGAAGTGTCTCTCCTGTATTTCTGGATATATGTGTCTCTCCTGTATTTCTGTATATATAAGTGTCTCTCCTGTTTTTCTGTATATACAAGTGTCTCTCCTGTTTTTCTGTATATATAAGTGTCCCTCCTGTATTTCTGTATATAGAAGTGTCTCTCCTGTAATTCTGGATATATAAGTGTCCCTTCTGTATATATGTGTCTCCCCTGTATTTCTGTATATATAAAAGTATTTCCGTATACATAAGTGTCTCTCCTTTATTTCTGTATATATAAGTGTCTCTCCTGTATATATAAGTTCCTCTCCTCTATTTCTGTATATATAAGTGTCCCTCCTGTATTTCTGTATACATAAGTGTCTCTCATGTATTTCTGTATATATAAGTGTCTCTCCTGTATTTCTGTATATATAAATGTCCCTCCTTTATTTCTGGATATATAAGTGTCTCTCATGTATTTCTGTATATATAAGTGTCTCTCCTGTATTTATGTATATATAAATGTCCCTCCTGTATTTATCTATATAAGTGTCCCTCCGGTATATATGTCTCTCCTGTATTTCTGTATATATAAGTGTCTCTCCTGTATTTCTGTATATTTAAGTGTCCTTCCTGTATACATCTGTCTCTCCTGTATGTCTGTATATATAAGTGTCTCTCCTGTAGATATAATCTCAGAAATAGAGATAATATAAAAACACTTGATAGAGATCAATATACTGATACACGCCTATCTCTTTCCTTTCAGGACTCATCGGAGAAGCGAAATGAGAGAGGTGGGCGATCAGAGCGAAGATCAGAGTACATGAAACCGAGACAGGAATCACAACGCTCATCGGAGGTTTCTGTTAAAAAGGAAGAAAAACCTGCCCAACAAAAAACCCTAATTAAAAAGAAAAAGGTGGCAGCAGTCGCAGTTCGACATGCCACCTAGGAAGATGATCCTCTAGAAGAACAGGAAGTGGGAACTAACACTGCTCGACAGCGCGGCCGAGATCACAATAGTTTGCCGGAGTCTTCTAGAGCATCTGGAGGTGAAAGCAACTGACTTTATACAAGTAGAAACTCCGGACATGCATGTCTCCACGCCTGACAGGGTGTATAAAGTAACAGTACAGCTAGAAGGAGACATTGTGCACAAAATAGACGCAATCTTTTGGGATTGTGTAGTAAATATATATGATGTTTTATTGGACGAACAGGATTGGCCACCTGAATTTGTCAGTACCTGCCCATATGGAGAAGATGTTATTAAACCTTCTTTCTCGCCCCTTGTTCCAGAGGAACTCGCTGAAACCTATGCCAGTAATTGTGATATAAGACAGGTGCCTGTGCCAAAGCCCAGTCACGTAGGATGGGATAAAGAATCCCAATACCATGTAATTCCTATTAAAAATCAACCCCAACCACAACCTGAGTATCCAATAAAACATGATGCTAAAGCACCTGTGAGGGAAATACACAACTAGAGTACCAGGGCGTAATTGAATCCTGTTGTCTCCCCAATGAATCATCCATTATTCCCAGTAGCTAAACCAGGCCATTCATACAGACTAGTCTTAGACTACAGACATTTAAACAGTCATACACACACATATGCTATACAAAACTCACATAGCACAGCACTAATGAACAATATAGTGCATAAAAAATACAGAACAACACTGGACATTTCCAGTGGTTTCTTCTGACAGAATATAGCGCCTGCGAGTAGAGACTTAACAAGTTTCAGTGCACTAGGCTCCAAGTAAAAATTCTGCCGTTTACCCCAGGGGTATAAGAACAGCCCAGGACTGTTTGCAGCTTGTGTTACTGCAAGTTTGCACGAGATTGACCCTAAAGCAGTGTCCTATGTAGATGATATTTATCTTATGGATGATGAATTGCTACAACATTTAAGACGGGTAGCCTGCATTGTTGTCGGATTTGCTGAATTTAGCTACAAATTTAACTTTAAAAAAATAAAAATTGTCTTCCTCAGCGTCCTGTTTCTGGGATATGAGCTGTCAAGTGAAGGAAAGAGCCTAGCGCCACAATTCTGTGAAAAATGTGCACAACTACAACCCCCAAACACGATCAAAAAACGTCAATACCCCTCTGCAATTAGCTTCCCTGGTGGTTATGCATGGTTTGCATGCATGCAATGGGAGAACGCTTCCTTTTCTAGCACACAGTTTGAGGTCAACTTGCTTGGATTTTGCTGTAGTTCCTAAACCATTGTGGTCAGTAGTTGTCATAGAGTCACATGCCCTAGAGTCATGGTGAACCAGAATTTGCATGCTGAAATCTATAAACTTTTTGTCCAACACGTCAGGTTTTAAGAACGTTTGCTTGGATCCTGTCATATTGTTAAGCACCCACACAGCTTTTTTTTGCCAAGCTCAAAGCTATCTTTTATAGCAACAATGAGAGTAACCAACAGAAGGAGAGGAAAGATCCCAGGTGGTTCCCTAAGGAGCGCAAACAGGCTAAATCAGAGTTAAGAAAAGCTGTGAGGGAGAGTAAGTGGGTAGATATTAGATGTGCTTGCCTCAGGTATAAAACTGCACTTAAAGGCGCAAAGAAAAAATGGGACAAGGACAATTGGCAGGACCAGCTACAGTCACTTAAAGCGAAAGACACACGCACTTTGTGGTTGCCGATTGCGACTGGGGCCATAGGAACCCAAGATGTTCTCATATTCCACCAGACAAGTGGGAGGATTATTTTGGCAACTTATACGACAAGAGTAGTATTCAGGAGAAACCCCAGGTAGAGGCTGAGATAGATACCAACTGTTTTATTCCAGCTAGTGGCTCCAGTGAACCATTCTTCTTTAGCATGGAAGATATCCTTGCAGCAATAGATAGCTTGAAACCCCTAAAGCCCCCTGGCCCGGACGGTATACCGGGGGTGAGATGCCGGACACTTGGAAAGGGGCAGAACTCATCCTACTTTATAAAAAAAAAATTAAAAAAAGGGGGGGGGGGGTGCAAGATGCCCTGGGAACTATTGGCCCATCAGCTTATTGGCTAATCTCAAATAAATCTTTAGGAGGCAGGTATTGGATAGATTGTCAGCTTGGGCATCTAGTGTGGATACACTTTCCCCTCTACAGGCTGGGTTTGGGGTGAAAATTTGCACCACTGACCAGCTGTCTAGATTTTCACTCCTTCACTGGAAGCAGATCGTTTTGTGTCAACAAAGGATATGTAGCTTTTATCGACCTTCGAGCGGCTTTTGACTTGATTCCCCGAGACAACCTATGGAGGATGTTAAGGAAAGCTGGTGTTCCTGGTGATCATGTGAACATTCTGGTTAGGTTACATCAGGAGAACTATACCCAAGTGCGGTGAGGGGAGAAGGGGAACTGACATCTAGAATCCCCATTTGCCGTGGAGCGCGCCAAGGTGGCATGCTGGCCCACACTCTCTTTTCTCTTTACATAAACGATGTAACAGAGTCCCCAGGCAGTGTGTTAATGATTGCCCACACTAAATGGGGAAAAAAATTCTGATTATTATTTTTGCGGATGACTTGACTTAGAAATTAACATCTATGGGTCTCAAAAATGTATTGACTACGTTTCTGTAATTTTGTGTGGACAGAGGTTGGAGATAAACTGCACAAAAACTAAATACATAGTCTTTAGTAAGAACTCTTCTATAATTGTGTCAGGGTGGGCAATGCAAACCTTGAGAGGGTGTTGTGCTTTGACTACTTGGGAGTCACTCTGACGGATAAGTTTAGGTGGGATTCCCACATTGCAAAGAGTTCGCTCACACTGAGACACAGGTCTTATGCCATCTTATGCTTATTTGAAGCACCTTTCGCCCAATGAATATCACCTGCTCTTGAGGCCTAATGTGCTAAGGCCTTGAATGCAGCCATCTATGGGGCTGGAATATGAGGGTACACAGTCCAAAAGTTGCTGAAAACAATTTTATGAGGGCCATAGTGGCCATTCCTGTTAGTACACCACACCCCCCCCCCTTTCGCCACAATCTAGGCACAATGGGACATTGAGGTGTCTGACCATGCCCGGTTGAAACCTCTCCTCCATGGGGTGCGCATTTGGTCGACCCCCAAATTGAACATATACAGAGATAGTTTATGGGATTTAATAAGACATGATCATGCCCTCAAAACACCTTGGTTGAGGTTTGTTTATAACTGGAGCAAGAGGCTGAAGTTACTGGCAATCTGGAATAATCACAAGTGGATTCATAAGGCGGATAAACAGGTTGTCAAGTCGGTGTATTGGTGTTACAACTAGGAGCCCACTTTGCAGAAAGTTTCCTAGCTGTTAAAGCTGCTCCGTTGTTTGAGCCCTTCCTGGACATTGCATCTCTCTCTCTGGCTAAGAGCCTTTACCTGCGATTTAGACTTGGGTGTTTTCCTTTGAACATGTTTTATACATTTTGATCTGAGGGTTGCGTATCTGCTTTATGTCCTGTATGTGGGTTGGCTTCTGAGATGCTTAATCATATTATTGTCTGTCCAGGCTACTGCTAAGCAAGACATCAATGGCTCTGACCTCTCTGCTTATCTCTAGGGATTGCAAACTTTCATGTGGCACTGCGTTTATTTTGGAGCTAGCACCCTTCTTCTGACAATAGGGGAGGGTGTTGTGGGTCCATTTTAGCTCTCTGCTTGGGTACAGAAGCTTAGCTTAACTTCGGCTTGCAGGCCTGTGTCCTTTTACCTAAATAAAATGCTGTGTTTTTTTTGCATTTTTATTCATTTTATCAGCTGCCATTCCGTGAAAGAGTAATTATCAGTGGTGTGTATGTTACATTGTCACCATGTTCTTTCGCTCTATGTTGAGAAGAACAGAAGGAGAACTATGCATGATATTTGTTATATTTCCGACACAAGACTGCACAAATAACTTTATGTTCAGGTACATACCCACATCAGGCTTCTTTGCAAGAACAAAAACATGCCCCTTATAAAAACATCCTGTGGGACAAAGTCCAGTAGAGGGGATTCCAGCCAGGACAATCCATCTATACTGCACGCCATTTTGCAGCGGACCTCAGCTTTTGTGTCCCTACGTATCCCGATCTAGAGACAGAAGGCTGACCTTGTCCTAAGGGGTTGGGGTGCTTCTCATTTACACTGCACAGGCAGATTAGGCTCATGCCTTGCTCTCGCTGTAGGGTAGAAAACAGGCTTTAGCAAGGAATTTGTATATTCAGGTTTATTACAATATGTTGAGGTTGTTCATATTTACTTTATCTTCACAATCATGATTCTGTGTTGCTCATTATCCTCATCATTGCAACTCATGCATTTCATCATAGATTTTCAATAAAATGCATTGAAAACTATCTTGTATCTTCTTTTATGCATGTGTGTGTTTTAGAGACTTACTGCTAATGAGACAATTAAGACATGTTCCACCGCGACTCCTTCAGGGGTCTTCAGAGTCCATGCGTTAGGCTGCCACAAATCACCTTTACTGTTTGGTTTCAGGTGAGGTGCTGCTAGAGAGCCAGGAGGGTTGGGCCGACGGTTACCAATTGGTGTAGGAGTGACTCATTAGCTTACAAAGTTGCTGCCACCCTAATCCAGTAGTTCCGTTAAGATACGCGAGCCATTCCAGCACCAAATGCTCTTGTTTGTGGTAGTGTGGTCAGGCAGTTAGGCATATCAGATGGTAGCTGTAGGAAAGCACCCTTTTTTGCATGGTTAGCCCCCCAACTTATTGCCTGGTTTCTGATGTGGCTTTGACTGTTAGTGCACTGGGTCCCTGCTAACCAGTGCCCCAGTGCCAGATCTCTTTCCCCGAAACTGCACAGTTGCTTTGCACAATTGACATGTTCTTTCACTACCACTGTAAGTCCCTAGTAAATGGTACCCCTGGTACCTAGGGTACTAAGGAAGGTCTCTCATGGCTGCAGCACCAATCGTGCCACCCCCAGGGACCCCTCACCAAACCCACACAGTGCTAATGCAGACTGTGTGTGTTGGTGCAGGCTAAATTGAAAACATGACATGCCACACACACACCTGTGTGTCAGGTCCCCAATCACTGCATGTGCCAGGTGTAAGTCAACCCTAGGGCAGGGTGCATCAAGGCACATGTGAGGGCATATATGCATGAGCAGATACGCCCCTGCTATGTCTGCTGATTCTGAGACACAGTAAATGCACAGGAAAGCCATCTTTAAATGCATATGCTGGACACAGGTCATTACGAGTTCTCTAGCTACATGACATGTTCTCTAAATCCTGGTAAGTTTGGTATCAAACATCTCCGAGTAATAAATACTGACCCCAGTGATGGATTTATTAATAAATGCACTAATAGGGCACCATAGGCGCACACTCCCTTGAAACCTACCCTGCTACTGGTGTGTTCACTGACTGGTCCAAACCAGTGCAGCCACCAAAGATCGAGTTCTGTTCCCTAAGGTGAAAGCCATTGCTCTTGGAGGCCCAGAACAAAGGCCTGCTCTGGGCAGAGGTGATAACAAGATGGACAAGCTATGGCTCAGAGCTTCAAAGGCCTTGCTGCCTTTGAAATGCAAACCAGGTCTTTCCAAACAGAGGAGGTGGCCAACTTTATGTCCATAACTTGAGTTAACCAATTAACGGTGCTAATGTGGGTCCAGTGTGATCTCATCCATCTTGGGCTCTCTCGAGATGCCTGCAGCCTCTCTACGCAGGCCCCCTCTCCCACAGGCTTGTGAAGGGAGAAAACCCAACACCCCCGGCAAACCACTACACCCTTCGCACCGGATCCGAATCAAGGTGGGTCACTAGTGCCAACGACATCCCCTGGCTCCTAAGAGAACGAGTCCACCCTGGTTCCATCCCTGCCAAATGCCCAGATGATGCCTGCAGCCTCAACAGACAGGACCTCTTGACAGCAAGTACTCCTAGACAAGAAAACCTGACACCTAAACATACTCCTGCATTTGTCACCCCTGGGCACAGGAGAAGAGGACCAAAGGTGCATCTATGTCCTGAGCACCTCAAGTCTACTACCTTCCTGCTTGTTGTCCCCGACTGGCTTCCTAGCCAGAGCCTGCAGCCTGTTTGCCACGAGGTCCAACTCCCATAGAGAACCACTGGGCACCTCACGCCTCACTGCACCCAGCCACCCCAGTGCTGGCCAGTGTGACATGCTGGTGTAGTTTTGTTCAATGTTCAGTACATACCTTTGCTCTATGAGATTGGGCCCGCAAGTCTTCGTAAACCAATTGTTTGTTTAACATTGTTGTCCCTCCATAGGATAACATTGTAATAACTCTGAAAATTGCACTAAGTGTTGATTTCTGAAACTGCACGGTATTTATGCTTAAAAGTCTACTTACTTGATTAAGATGTTCTTGGGTTTGAAATATATATAAAAAGATTTTGTTTTCTAAATTGGTCAAGTATTTATTCTTTGTATTATAAGGTTGCTTTAGCTAACACAGGAGTACATTAAGCCTAGGTCTGCAAACTTGTGCCCTTTCTTCTAGATACATGGCATTTTATCACTTTTTTCTTATTGAACCTATTGCTGCTTCTGTTGTTTTTGCCTGTGTGAGACAAATGTAACAGAGAATGGGGTAAGATCTGTTCCACCAGTTTTCCTGAGTCATCATGCAAAGGGCTGCCACAAATCACCTCGACTCGAGTACTGGTGAAGTTGCGCTACTTGGCTGGAAGGGCCGAGAGTTGTCACATGACACAGGATCAGACTTCGTCCCCCACGCTTGGTGGTGCTGCCACCCAAATCTACCAGTCTCATTACTATAACGGGAGTCTTTTCACATTTCACAACAAGTGTGACTCATTTATTGCCTCTGAGTACAGCAAATGCTTAGCAGTACCCTCCAAGTATAACTGATCATCCACACTACCATAAAATACAGCATTAGTCCAATATACTTTTGATTTGCAAACCAATTGGGGATCCAGTGAACTCTGCACAGTGTGCTTCATTTTAGTGCACTATATAGAGTGCCAGCTTCCTATAGTAGTGCTAAGCACGTAAGACACACGTACAGTAAGTGAGACTCTCAATAAAATACCCAACACCAATTTGTAAAAATAACAATTTCATATAAATTTGGATACCAAGCTCACCGGGATCAGGTGAGTACTTGTCGAGATACAGCTTTTTAGAGTTTTCAAAAATTGACAACGCAATTTTTGAGTGCGGTAATTTTATCCTATGGGGGAAAAACATGTACTGCATTCAGACACTTCACAGCGACTTACAGGAGTGTTCTCCAAAGCATGAGGAGAGTATGGGGCAGGGTTCAAGGCCACACCAAAAGGTCACCTTGGGAGCCACTGCGGTGTTCGGGTGCAGAGGTGTGTTACAGCGCCGGGTGTCCCATTCACTTCAAAGTGAAATGACCCGGTCACAAACTTACTACAAGCTAGGGCTGGAAGATCAGTCTGGGGGAACCCAAGGTGGGGCTCGACCCTTGAGGTTCATGGGGATACCGTTGGTCCATTCCTCCTCAGGCAGTGGGGCTCGGGTGCAATGATGTCTCTTGGTGTCAGTTCCGGTCCTGGAGTTACTTGCGGTTGGAGACGGGCCTGCAGAAAGAGGCTGCAGGCAGCAACTGGAAGTCCAGGTTGGCCAAACCCAGGGATGTGCTCAGCTCCATAGGGTCACAGGACCCCATGGGCACCATTGACTCTGGCTGCGGGCCTTGGGTGCTTTGAGGCGTTGTGGTCAGGACTTGCTCTGTGTCTTGGTGATGTGGTGAGAAGGGGAACCAAGGTAGGGGGGCCACTCATGAATGGCCTTGTGGATCATAATGTACCTCAACAGTAGTTCTGCTTTGGAGCGGTGTCTGGATTGGACCACCAACAAGCATACCTGGGTACTATACTCCTTACAACAACCAATAAGTGCAGGGAGCCTCCAGGTGGGGTCAGCTTCTAAAGACTTTGGTGAAATGGCAGGGATGAACTACTGGGCTTCAAACAGTCCTCTCCTGATATGTTGATCCCTCGGAGGACCAGATGGCAAATGGGGAAGAGTGGTGGACGTTATAAGCGGTGCCTGCAGTTGCAGGGGAGCAGCTCCTCATCTCCAAGGGAGTCCTTCTTGGCAATATGCAAAGCACTGGCAGCTCTTCCTGGTTTATTGGAAGCTGCAATGGCAGGACACGTCAGTTGCTCCTTGATGTCAGGTACAACAGGCAGGCTGTCAGGGTTGGTGCCAAGTCAGTCGTGATCCTCGGTTCTTGGGCTCAGCAGGCTTCGTACGGCGAGTTAAGGGGAGTGAACGGTAGTAGGCAATGGGCTACTTAACCTTGTGGTCACTACACCCCCTAGATGACCACTTCCTGTGGGGAGTTGGCATCACGCTAACCACAGTTCCCAAAGTCCACCACACGTAAGATGGCAGAATTTCTGAAAGTTGCATCCACTTCAGGCTGGCCACCCTAGGGGAGGGTAACAGGCTCCCTCCTGCTTAGCTAATTTTCCCACCTGTCCAGGTGCCAAATAGGCCCAGAGGCGGGGGGTTGGCTTTTCTTTCTGAGGAAAGCCAGATCTGCATACTAAAGGCGGTGGGCTTCTTTGAAGCTCCTGCCTTGGAATGAAGGTCATCCTGTGGGAAGGGGTGTTTAACACCCTAGCACGGACAGGCTTTTGTTTTTAATAACATTTTAAATGCAAAAAGGTTTCAAATGCACACAAAGAACATGCTGGGAGCCCCAGCCATATGAAAACATTATTATAGGGGTCGTTGTCCTAATGGCAGTACCTTATACCGATGCGCAAATGCACTTAATTCAAACAGTGACTCAGTTTTTCAGTACAACCATTGCCCATGTAGTCACAACAACGGCATGTCTCCTCGACCCATGCTACCCCAAAGCTGGCATGCTCTTGCCTAGTGTGCCTTGCCCCGTCCGTCCCTCCCTCCTCATGCTCCAAAGCGACCAAGCACTCGGAAGTAGTGGGTGTCTACCGCTGTGTTAGGTGGCCCCAGGGAGGCCCCACGCCCTTACCTCAAAAGCACTTGTTGGAAAATGGGTTATTGGTAAGGGCAGATAAGTACCTACACTTAGCAATAGGCCACTAACCTCCACTTAGGTCTCAGTAAAATTAAACCTAGCTCAACCCTTGGTAGCTTGGCAACGAGCGACAAGGCTTAACTTAGGAGACAAAGCCTAAAGCATTCAAATATCACAAAACAGTAATAAAATAAAACACAGGAAACAGTTTAAAAATCCTAAATCAATTTATAAAAATAGGACATATTTTTTGCTTTAAAATGACACCAAAACGAATACAATTCGATAAGGGGAACCGGAAATATGAATTCTTAAAGAATTAATGCTTTCTAGCGCATAGAAACAAAAAGCGCCAATCTGGTCGCACCTCGACTGGGGCAAAGTAAAAGTTTACGGCCAACAGCGATGGAGCCTGGCTCAGCTACAGCCCGCGGGAGGCCTCGGTCCAAAGTTTACCTTCAGACTTAGTCGTTTTTCTGAAGATTTTCTTCAGCTGGATGAATCTGCCAGTCCAATCCGACCTCCTGGAACTCTTCCTCGGATACGCGTCACAGGGGGCCCTCGGTGAAGATTTTTTACCTTTGGACTTAATCATTTTTCGAGGTGAAAATCCTTCGACCGGGCCAAACCTGAATCTTGATCCGACGTCCTTGGAGCCCTCTTCGGATACACTGCCTGGGAGATCCCAGTCAACCTCCTACGTTCGGACTTAGTCACTTTTTTTTAGATTTTCTTCACCGGGACGAACCTGCAGGTCAGGCCGGGTCGCGGTTGAGGCAAGCTGGCTAGAGTTGCTGCGGCAGGTCAGTCCCTTCATGGAGTTTTTTTCCAAATGTTCACCAAACTTCTGGAGATTCTTCCAGATGTTCTTTTGAGGTCCACAGTTCACCCCAAGGTTCCAGAAGCTCTGAGATGCTCCTTGAGGGTGCAGATTACAACTCCCAGAATGCACCTGGCGCAAACTATTTTTTGTCCACTGGACAGTGGTCAGCTGGTTGTTTCTTCAGGAGTTGGTGGAGGGGACTCTGGTTAGCAATTTTTCACCTGTAGCAAACAGGGAGTCCCTCCTTGAGCCAGTTGAAGCCAGGCAAAGTCCTTCTTGTGGTGAAGCACAAGTGTGCAGCTGGTGCAGTCCTCCAGAGTGCAGTGTCCAGGTACAGGCCAGGGGTCCAGCAGGGCAGTCCTTTTTCTGTAGTTCATCCTTGTTGGAATCTGAGGTGTGGGGGCTGGTCTGCCAGTTTTATCCTTGCTCCTGGGTGAAAAACAGGGGGGTCCTGGTTCTCCAATCAGGGGCAGGGTCCTTCCCCCTCTGATGACCACTTCCTGGGAAGTGTGGCAAAAATTAATCCCAGGGAGCAACATTCCTCAAAAATCTATCATGGCGGAAAGTGATTTTTGGAGGTAACATCTGGCTGAGCCCACCCACTGGTGTGCCTAAAAATCCTAAAACACACCCCTCTCTCCTGCCCTCTCCCAATCTAATCAAGGGGGCACCCAATTGTCAGGGTTTGCAGGATGTGAGGGTGTTGCTGGGTTGCTCCAAATGTCCTTCCCTGCTTTTAAAGTCCAGTTTGGCAGCCCTCCCCCTTCCTGCTTCCCCATCTGCTCCTCCCCCAGGCACACCTCAGTGTTGAGCCAGGCCACTTCACACCTCATCAAGGTAGCCTGGCCAGGCTGCCAGAGGCTGGTCAATCAGAGCAAAGCAGCAAAAACACTGCAGGGCTGAAGTTGGCAACTTTTCAGATAAAGTTTAAAACTCTTTACCTGAACAAGTTATATTAAACCCCACAACTAGAAGTTGTGGGATTTATTATAACAATTAATTTGATACCAAACTTCTTGTATCTGTTAAGGGGATTTTTTAAAATAAAATCTCCCCATTCTAGCCTATGGAGGCCATTCACTACAATGAGGGAAAAACAAATTTGGCTGTTTTACCTCACCAGGGCTTATAAAACTATTTTTATAAGGTCCCTGCTTATAGTTACATGGCACCGAGCCCTAGGGGTACATAGGGCACCCCTTAGGGGTGACTTATGTAAAAATAAGGTAGCTTAAGACTTTGGAACTACTTTTAAGTCCAAAGGGCATGCAACTTTAATTTAAAAGCAGCCAGCAAGGCAGGCCTGCCTTTAAAATTAAACTGGGCACCTCAGCAGTGCACCTATGGGGGCACTACCTATGCTGGGGTCCCTAAACCTCCATGCCCTACCATATACTAGGGACTTATAGGTAGGTTAATTTGGCAATTATAATTAGCATATCCACTTTACACAGAGCCCTGGGACTGGTAAGCAGTACCCAGGGCACAGCCAAGAGTCAGTAACCACCAGTACCTGTGCAAAATGTTTGGGGGTGATCAGGGCAAAAAGGAGGACTTTCCTACAGCACTCCTAAGAAGTGTAGGAGCCAGAGGGAGGGACAAGCGTTCGGCTTTGACATGCTGAAAGCCTAGTACCCCACTGGCCTCACGGAGAGGGCGTGTCACTAAGCAGTGTTTCCTCCAGATGCTCCAAGGCACACACCATGGTACTCCAGGGCAGCGCCCCCTCAGTCAAGCCCAGTGTAGGAAACTGCCCTGGTGTGTGGTAGGTACCCAAGGTACTTACACCAGGTCCTGGTATACCCTATTAGTGTAGGCGGTGTCTAGAAGCCAGGCACTCTAGAGGTAGCTGTGGATGGGCAGCCAAGGCATATCTAGGATCCAAGCAGCTCAGGAGGAGAGGAGACCCACGCAGTCGTTATTGCAGTTGGTGCCTGCAGATTCAGTGGAGTGACTCCTTCACTCCAAGGGAGATTTCTTCTTCGTTCTCGTGCAGACTGAAGACTTAACGCCCTCAGAGGATGCACAGCCAGTGAAATGTTGCAGAAGCTGGAAGGAGCCATAGAAAGAATGTTGCAAGCAGAGTCTTCATCGTGGATGCAGATTGATGGTTTCTGGAGGGTTCACATGCAGTTCCAGTGGCCAGAAGTCGAAGTAAACGATGCAGAGGAATCAAGGGACCCTCTGGTGGAGCTCTGGGTACCACCCCTGAGGTGGTGATGGACAGGGGAGTGGTTACTCCCCTTTCCATTGTTCCGTTTTGTGCCAGAGCAGAGACTGGAGGTCCTTGAACTGGTGCAGACTGGTTTATACAAGAAGGGCACCAAATGTGCCCTTCAAAGCATACCAGTTGCTTGGGTGGCTACCCCTCCCAAGCCATGTAACACCTTTTTCAAAAGGGAGCATAGTCCAATGGGGTCCTGGTTAGCAGGATCCTAGTCAACAGTCAAAACATACTGACAGACAAAAAGTGGGGGTAACCATGCCAGAAAGAGGGTACTTTCCTAGACCCAGGCCCTGCCTAAAATCCCAAAGTCTCACCAATTCTCCATCCTCACCCATTTCAGCAAATCATGCATCCAGGCCGTGCCTTAATAGCCCCCTCGAAGCCTTCCAGTTCTTTGCTGTCTTCCTTTTAGGAGAAGTCCTAGGTCCTGAAATTGGTTGAACACCTTGAACTTGGTCGAGTGGGAAGTAAACAGTGTCTGGGATCACAGGAGACCTCACCGCCCATCCTCTGTTAGTGTGCTAGTTATGAATTCCCAGAATTCCATCAGGATCATGTAGGTCCAAAAGGTATGAAACAATTCCATTGCTTCTTCTCCACAGCATAGGCACTTGGCTTCCGCCAGGCCAAAATGCTGCAAAAGTCTACCCGGCATCAGATAAGCCCTATTTAAGACATAAAAGTTGATTTTTGCATTTCTAGATACTTTAGGTACTCTGGTCAGTATACCCCTCCAAATGTCTCATGTGTCTAGTAATCGCCTGTGAGCACTCTGTGAAGGAGAAAATGTCCTTGAGGTAAGTCATAACTAGCGCGCAAGTCCTCAAATGGTAGGGGGGCATCTGCTTTGAATAAAGTCCTCCAGCCTCCTCCCAGCAGGAGAGTCCCCTCCGTGGGGCAGCTCCATCAAAAATTGCAGTGGTATCTCGGGGACATAGGGCAGCCTAACCTGCGGAGGTAAAGCAAACAACAGCGGTGCAATACATTTAATTCAGTGGAGCTGGAACTAGAGGCCTCAAAGTCAGGGATGGCCATGCTTCCATCCATCGTGGGCCTCTGGAGCATTGCCATGGCCATCCGCCTTCTGCCCGACCCCCATAAAAAGTCAACAAGCAGTGAATTTAGTTTTTTTAAGAAGGCTCTGATACCAAATATCCCTATGGTCAAGGAAGCCATCATATAACTGAGGAACTTGTAAACACCAATGGCCAACACACTTACTTAAAATGGCTTCCCGTCTAAGAATCGACAAAGACAATAGGGGCATGCTTGCTCATGCCTATATGCCCTCGCTCATAATATAATGCGCCATGGGGCTGAAGGCCTGCTATATGGGTGACTAACAAGTATTACAGTCTGCTTTAGGTTGGCACCTGATCCCTGAGAGCGGCACAAGTTAAGCTACAGCTCTGAGGGGCCCTCTTTAGTACCCATGCCCTAGGTACCTAGGGTACCATTTACTGGGGTCTTAGAGGTGTTAAAGGGCCTGGTCACTTGGGGATTAAGTGACCAGATGTATTGATTTGGGAATGGAACACTGATACTGGGGAGCTGGTTAGCAGGAACCCGGAGCACATTAGTCGAATTTGCATTAAAAAACCAGGCTGGGCTGCTTGCATGGCAACTGGAAGGGATGGGACATGTTGGGACACCCCTTCTGTAGGCACGAGAAGGGTTGAGAAGAAGACTGAGGTGGGGTGAGGGGCTGACATGAGGCCCAACGATCTGGCCATAGCTTGAGATTCCTTCAAGCACTCAAGTGAAAAGTCTGTTTTGATACCAAGGAGACATGTGCCACCTAAGGGTAGGTCTTAAAGGGAAGATAAGACATCTTCCCCCCCCCCCCCCCCCCCCAAAAAAAAACAGACATCCTCAACCAGGTGTGGCACCGTAAGTTCACCATCTATCCAACCTATCTGCCTAGTGAGTCAGTCGTGTCTAGCTCAAATTATATTGTGAACTTCACTGTGTCTCTCCATCAGCAACAGCTTGGGAGAGATTGGCCAGGCCCTCCTCTGGAAACTGTGGCAGCATCTGCACAACTGTGTCCCATAAAGCATGGGTGTAACTGCCCAAAGGGAATGTGGTATTCCCAGTGTGCAATGCAGCTTCTTCCAATTTGGCCCAGAATAGGAAACTGGCTCTCTATATCAAAGTGAGATAGTGTGCACAGAGTCCAGGGGTTCCCCAGAGACTTGACAGAGGCTAAATTAAGAGGCTAAAGTAGATAATACTAATGCTCTTTTGTGGTAGTGTGGTCGAGCAGTTAGGCTTATCAGAGGGTACTGCAAAGCATTTGTTGTACACACAGACAATAGCAGCAGCACACACTCAATGACTGAACTCCAGACCAATGGTTTTTACATATCAAAAATAAGTTCTTAATTTTTTAGAACCACAAGATTCAAGTTGCAGGTAAGTACCTTAAAAGATTATATTTCAGACATGTATCATCAGTACTTTAAAATCGATAAGTAATACAGTTCATGAAATATTGGCAAAAGTCTGCTTTAAAAATGGACAGCGCAATTTTCAGAAAGTTCCTGAGGGGGAAGAAAAGTTGCATCGGTGTACAGGTAAGGACAACACTTACAGTTTCAGTGTCTGGGTTTTAGGAAGTCCACCGGTTGGGGTTCAAGTTAACCCCAAACACCCACCTCCAGCATCACGGGGCCGGCCAGGTGCAGAGGTCAGAGATGAGCAAATTTAACGTGGGCTCCACGTACTCTGAATCTGGTCTGCCTGCAGATAAGTACCCAGGACTTGAAGGGCAGACTGGGCTGGGGGATTGGATTAGAATAGCACTTAAGGGGCCACAAGTAGGCACCAAACACCCTCAGCAGCAGGCAGGTGCAGGGTGCAAACAGGACGTCAGGTGTTCAATGCTGGTCTGTAAGAGGACCCCGGAGGTCACTCCGAGGCTGCAGGCGAGGTCCAGGTCGTTGTCTCGGGCAGACCTCAGGCTGGACAGGGAGGAGGACCGCCTGCGCAACACTACTGCACGTAGGGGCAGATTCTCCAAGGCCTAGGGGCTGCGGGTGCAGTGGGTCTTTGGCAGTCAGGTGTTTTTGTGCAGGGGGGGGGGACTTGGGATTCCTTCTGCAGGCATTGTGGAGGAGTGAAGGTCAACCCAGGGTGGCCCCTTGCTCTCAATCACCTCGGGATCCTCTCTGGCTGGTTGGGCCACCTGGACATGGGCATCAGGAGCAGAATGGTCAAGACTCACGCATCTGGAGTGGTGCTGGAGTCCTTGAAGGTTGTTTCTTTGTGGACAGGACCGCTGTCCTTAGGAGTTCAGTGGTGCATGGCAGTCTTCTGGAACTTGACTGAAAGTGGCAAGTCCTACACTAGCAGTTCGGCTACCTTTTACAAGTGACAAGTTGCCAGGGTTGTGCCAATTTTGGAACAAAAGTAGTTTTAAAGAAAGGATACTGAGGCCTGGTTAGCAGGGCCCCAAGACCACTTTCAAAGTCGGCATCAACACTAAGCAAAATGTGGGAGGTAACCATGCCAACAGTGGCATTTTCCTACACCCAGCCTCTTGGATTCCCTAGCCAGGGTAGTGAAATGGAATGCGTGCCTTGGGATGTTGAGACTTGGATAACCAAGCTCTCTAGGATGTTACACCAGGAACACTGGGTCATTTGGAATGGGCAGCAGCCAATTGTCCTGTTCACAGGAGCCCCTGTGCTGGAATAGGACCATGTCCCCAGCAGGACATCAGTAAGATGAAGTGCAAGAGGGGTTCAGAAGAGGAAGCCCCAGGCTGAAGCACTACTCAGGTTGTTGGTCCCGACCACCAGAGAAGGAAGCTTGAGGTCCAAGACCTCAGCTGCCCTGCACACCACCATGGAGTACCACACACACTCCTCCGTAGCCATGATAGGTTTGAGAAAGCCTGCCAATGTCAAGACCACTAGACTGACCCAGGTCCATCTGCCAGTCCAAGGGTTGTTGCCTTAGGAGGAAGGGTTGGGATACGACATAAGGAGCAAGGACCCTGCCAAAGTCAGAACCAAATGCCATAGGCTCAGAGAAGAGAGGCCTAGAATGTCCACACTCTTCCCAAATCAACCAACAGACAAATTTAAAAATGCTTGTGCTTCTTTGACTTCCTGTGCCCAGACTTACACACCACCACTTTAGGGACCACTCCCTCAAAACTTTCAGGTTCATGGCCCAGCACTCTGCACACAACTTTGGGTTGTGCTCCAAACACAGCAAGCACATGGAGGTGTAAATCCTTCCCATACATGGTCCCATGACAGGATCCCCGTGGACGCACCAGGAGCGAAAACTAAAATAAAAAAAAATCCCACCAAAAAGAAAATAAGTCAAAAAGCAAATGAGGGTAGCTCTCTGGATCAGCACGCTTGGGTGGAACCTATATAGGACCCATGACCAGTCTGGAACACATGACACCAGCGATGGACACATCAGAACAATGCCACCTAACACAAGGGTACTGCTCAAGGAAACTGACTCCAAACTGACACTTGGGACAAATTCTAAGGTAAGACATCGGCAACTAGAATTCTACCAAGATGCAGGATCTCTTAAGAGATTAACGAATTTTCCTGTCGCTTAGGCTACAATCCAATACAGACCATTAATAACAATTAATCTGAAGCAAAAAGTATTACATGGCAACTTTTTGCTGAGAGATTTGGGGTTATGTAAATATGGCCCCACTACAAGTGGCCTTTTAGGTGTGAGACGGTACTGCCTGATATCAACCATGAGGAATTGGGCATGGGTTATATGGGGGATTTTATCCACCTTCTTATTGTGGAGTTCAGTGTGGGTTAAGGAGCCAAGCTTACAGGAGCACCTGCCCCTAGACATTAGGTTGTGTGCTACAGGAAGTCATGTTTTAAGCTCTTGGAAGGCCAGCGTTCAACAACCCAGAGGGCATTACTAAAGCGGACATTGTTTAGCTGAAGCACACCTTCTCGCCGGGTGGCAGCCGAGAGCAAGGCCCTGGCTTGAATCAAGCAGTCAATGCAAAAGTACTGCATGGTAACAAGTTCCCGACATAAACCCTATCTTCGTAAGAGATGTCAGCTCACCATCATCAGCATCTGATGTACTTAAAACTGAGTAAATTAAATCAGTTTTGGGCGCAAAAGGTACTTGGTTTCAACAAACTGATTTACCAGCTTGAGCTTGCACACTTTTTTTTTTTTAATAGGTGCTTACTGAAAGAAGAAATTTAGCTTGTAAACTCCAGAGCTCAAGACCACAATCTCGCTCACTAAAAACAGCACTAACAGTCAGCTTTCATTGGAAGAAAATTATGGGACAAGCTAATTTGTAAAATGAGCTCACTAACCATCACAGGAAAGTGCTATATTCCATCTTCTAAAGATAATGGGACATGGAACGGTCCTAAATACCATTTACAGACAATCAACTCACAGGAGAGCCCCTCCGAGGAAACCTTGATCACTCTTCCCCATCTCAAAATTAGCACAGACACAGAAGTTCAGTTCAATACTTTATTTTACAATAACGTGAAGCTTTGAAGTGAGACAAGGTCTGGCCATCAAAGATTTCCTCCAAGAGGCTTCCTGTGGGAGGAGAGTCACCTACAAGAAAATAAAAAGAACTTGAGTGAGGACAGCTACAGCCACCCGAGATGTTCAAGCACCCAACATGACAAACTAAGACCAACACTTTACAAGTTTACACCACTCTGCTGTAAACCAAACTGGTAAGATTCTCTTCAACCTACATTGGTTACTGAATTCAGTTTATGTAATTTGAATTGTGTATTCCTTAAAATTGGATTTCCAAGATTTCTCAGATTTCCCTGCCATGCATTGCCAGTTCGCATAAACCCATGACTTACCCTTTAATACTGCAGCTTGATTTTGATGGGGTCCAAGCAGACATGTAGGCAACTCAACGACCATCTATGCTTCAGGGATTGGTGCAGCACTGACACGGATGGCCACTTCTGAAGCTGGGGAATCTGCAATAGATAAGAACAGATTGGTACAAAGCTCAAGTGGAGAATCCAATATCTTCAGATGTGAAAGTGACTTAAATATTTATGCATACTGTGCCAGCAATAAGTCCTTCCAGTGTCAAAGAGAACAGCTAGTCCAGGAATTAAAAAGGTTCTCCTCTAGAGGAGAGATTTCACTGCGAGATGCCCGAATAGAGGCATTCTGAGCAGCCCTTGGGTGCCAAAATCCAGGCTCTCGAGAGAGGTGACAGATGGCGCCAATCTCTGCCACCTCTCTGTTGACATCAGCACTACAGCCGGTTCACCCAGTGGGACACCCTGTTTTATGTATGGATGCCCACATGGGGCCCGGCTGCAGTGCTGAGGTCAGGCTTAAATAAAAGCCACTTTATTTTAATTTAGTCATACCATAATAGAAATAAAAGTAAGAAATAAAGTAGAGAAAATGGAGATACAAAAGGATAGGAAAAAGAGGAAGTGTTGCTAGCAGACCTACAACAGCATGGGATGGCAGGAGGCTAGTGTCTTGCAACCCCTCACACACTTACTGAATTGACCGATCACCAAAACAACGTCCAACTTAAGCTACATTCGTATCCAGCAACCTGCGCTTACTATTCAGGACCATTTCCCCCCTCACTAAAGTCTCCCTACTAATTCACATTCCTCTCCCTTTCTACTTCCCCTTAAGTCCCTCTCATGCACCCTACCCTTGTATAATGTATTTTAACCTGTCAGCATGATTGTTGGATAATCTAGTCTCACCATCACTGCCACCTACCCCAACCCAAATGCCTCGTAGTCTTAATCTCGGATTCCTTTTATAAGAAGTTGAAACATTCTGGCCTTAGCTTTGGAAGTGAATGTCAAAATATAATTCCTGCAGATCAGCGCTTACAGGATAGGCCATTAGGATCAGTCCTTTGCAGTGTGAAATTTGCATCTTACCCTGGTTAGGAGGTCAGCTTCAGGTGGTGATGAAGTTCAGAGCTTGCACTTAAGGGCAAGGCAAAATATAAATAAGATGATAATGACTGAACTGCACAACTTCCACGGCCCTCAACAGCACTAATGCATGTTGGTTGGAGTTCTAACAATGCTGCCCAAATTGAGCATAGGGTGTCACCAAGAATAAAGGCCCTGCATCACCATCTGTACTCAGAAGTGACTCCAAAGGCAAGTTTAGCTGTCTTCTGTTCAAAGCTACAGGAAAAAAAAAAAAAAAGAAAAAAAAAAAAGTCTCCCTCCACTCTTGGAACCTTGGTTGGGTTGTAAAAGTGCCTAGGTGGCCTTTTTCTGCAATGGAGGACTAGCTATTTGGAAGAAAAAGAAAAAAATAATTCTAGTTCTACTAATTGAATTATCAGGGTTGTGTCAAATCATGTATTAATTTTGTAAATTGGTTTGGGACTTATATTATCGTGTTGCCACTGTTGGTGTGTTCCCCATAACCAGTTACCACATTGCCTCCAAGTTTAGCCAGACTGCTTTTTTGTGCTAAGCTACCCAGGGTTAAGTAAGTAACTTTGTGGTTCACCCTGCAAAGGATTGTGGCTGTTGCTTGACCACGGCCCACACCCTTGTCAACCAACAACCCAATTTCTCACACGAGGTTTGCAAAAAGAGCCAAAGAAAGATGTTTTTTGAACAATACCTAATGAAACAAGTCGAGACAGAGGAATCCATACTATGAACTATCACACATCATAGGGTATGGTGGGGAAGCGTTCCTCAGTGGGGCTGGCTTGCTCACAAGGGTGGCAGTTAGGTTGGCATCAGATTCCCTGGTGAAAGCAAGAGCATAATGACAGGTAGACTGAACAGTTTCCTTGTGTGGGCAGGTTCATCCTTCAGCCAGAAGGTAGAAGTTCTCATTCATGTTAATTCAAGAGTGATGTTCTAGCCTCGAGAAGTGAAGAGCTGAAAGTGGTCTGGTTTTGACCTAGAAAGGTTTGTAGTTTGTGGAAGACAGTACTTTAAGATGTTGGGCTATTTGGCTTCTCAACACCCTTAATGGATAAAGTGGTCATGAGCAGGTTCATTTATATGATTGGTTGGGGCAGGGGGTGCTTAAGAATACACTATAAGAGCCAGCTGAGCCCATGGCAAACAATGGGGGGGGGGGGGGGGGGCACGCTAGTACAGATGAAATGACTGCAGAAACATTTTCTGGAAAGCCGCAGTTTAACCTAATCACACCGCTGTGATGAAGTGCACTAACGACAAGGCAGAGGTGCTGCAGTTAGGATTCTTTCCAGTTTTAAATACCCCCCTACCCCAATTCCTCTTGCATCCCTGTGTGTGCAGTTACTGTAGATTACTTCTGTGGGTGTCCTATCTGCGTTCATGGAGTCTGGTTGCAGAGAGCCACACTGAAGTCTAGAAGAGAAGCCTTCTAGAGTTACTTATGACCACATGCACCAGCATTGCCAGATTACTCAGAACTACACTACATTTTAATGCAGCCCGCTCCTTCTTTCCTGTACGTGCTCTGCGAGGACAACCCCAAGGGCAGCAATTCAACAAAGCTGGCTAAAGCCTGGAGAATTCAGATCCTAGATCTAGAGAAACTGTCTCAGTACAATTGCTAGGTTTTGCTGAACTATTTCATTTGGAGAAACTAAATTCTTGAGCGCACTCATTTTGTGGATACTCCGCACAAGCCACAGGGGCCACAGCAGAAACTAATCACAAAGACGAAGACAGCTTGCTAATTCATCACCAGCTGCTGAGGAGTGATCACTTAAGGTGTAATGTCTGCAGACAAGACCCACTAAAGAACCAGGTAAGTACTCCATGCCCAGGACTTGTATCAAGAGACTGGCTGCCAAAGAAAGTGAAAGGCTTGAAACTGGCAACGCAGAGACCACCACGAGGTGCCAGCTTGTTATACTGCAGCTCTGCGACCACCTAAAAGAGAAGAAGAATAAAGTTAAATAAAGTTCAGGGCAAGACAGGACCCCTTCGAAGCAGAACTGTCAATGGTGGCGTCACTAGCAAATCAAGGCAGAATTTCACTTCTGTCCAAATCTGAAAACATGCAAATGCCCATCAGACGTCAGAGCCACGGCTGGGCCCAACACACTGATACCACCTTTGAGTGGATCACATACGCTAGTGGGCAAAAAAAAAAAAAAAAAAAAAAAAAACACACACCAATGCAAATCCCACCCCTTGCAAAGGGAGACTGTACTCACCGATATGATAAGTTCCAGGAGAGAACGAACTACAAACCTGCATGGAAAGAAAACTACATACTGCAGAGCAGGCCCTGCTGTGAACTAGAAACATGTAGTTTACAAACAACCTAGACCACCCTCTCAAACAGAAGCGTACCCCCTCCAACAACACCCTGCAACTGCAGTACCTTGTAATGGCACATAGATGAACAGAACACCACAACGAGAAATATTGTTACAAGACCCTAAAACCGAGCTCAGTAGGCGAAAGGCGCTGGAGACAGAGTGACCACCAACAGCTGCGAAAAACCGGGGTCACCATCTTTCCAAATTCGTAACAAACGTTGCTCACCTTTGAGAGGCCCCTCCCACGTCCTGAACTGCAGTCCCAGCGCTGCAAACAGTCACCTCACTTCTATAAATAACCTTTAAAAAAACAAAAAGAAAACCAACCTCCAATTGAAGTTAATCTTCACATTGGTACCTTGGAGCCAGGACATGGGCTTCAGGAATCACCTGGCGAACTAGAATACCGAACAGCATTAATGCACGATAGAACCATGAAACCGACTCATTTCAAGGACCAACAGCCCCACAAACTACCCCCCCTCCCCCAAACCGTAAAGCCCAAATAGTCTTCTACCTTTAACGGTTCCAACAACAAGCATTGCAAACTGTTACAATCGTCTGCATTTCAGGTCACCCCGGGATTTAGTCTTTCTTCGCGATGGGTCACAGCTACTGTGGATCTGAAAAGTATAAATTAATTTAGGAACAATTAACCTATTAACATGTTTAATAAGGTTTACAGCACTCAGTTACCCCAGAGCGGTTCTTCCCTTACTAGTTACTCCAGTTAGTTATATTGAACTACAACTCCCAGAATACAGTCGTGTATTAAGTAAACGAAGTTTCCTTAATAAGTGAAGGGAAGCAGTTTGCAATGAAGACACGCTTTTCTAAGGAAACACGATATAAAGCCGTAATTTTTACTAAAGCGGAAAACGTCCGTGGCTGAAACGCATAAAAACAAAACATCAGGTTAAATATTTTGTTCAGGACAAGTTACCGTTTACTTGAAATATTAACAAATGAAGGGAGACAAAAAAAAAAAAACCCACACAATAACTGAAGAATTTCAGAGTGAACAATGACGGCCTCTGAAAGGAAACATGACCTGCTATTAAAGCATCTTCCTGGCGGATGATGGAAAGAACTGAAGGTTTACAAAGAACATAAAATAAAGATCCCCTCGACCACTCACCTCCCTCTTTAGCCTCCATCCGAGCTCCTTCGAGAGGATACGAGCATCAAATTCTGCAACTAGAAAAGAACCACAGACTCCAAAACCACATAGAACCTTCTGTGAGAGATAAAACTAAACACTACTATTAATAATGAAAACTACACAAATAGGTGACAACTAGCAGAGAGAAACACAGCTTCTAAAGGTAAAACGAATAAAACCGCCCATCTCACTATACGCCCAAGAAACTCACCTGAAACACCTGCTGGCCTGACCCTTTTTAAATCCACAGTCTGGGCGGCATCGGGTCATGTGGCCACCTCTGGACCAATCATTAGCGCTCCCATAATTACAAGCCACGCCTATTCCGGGCATGTGACAGTCTCCTGGCCAATCCAAGGCTTCCATGAGACCTTGGCGGCAACGAGAAGAAACAGGTGGGGGCTGGATGGGCGGCAGCCAGGTGAAGTCGTCGATTGGCTCCCGAGGGAGAGCTGGGGCTGTGATTGAACAGGTGGTGATAGGAGGCAGCTAGGTGAGGATGTCATTGATTGACTCCTGTATAAGAACCCGTGTTTCCATGCAGTAACAGGCCCTTTGCAGAGCTGCACTGGCCACCTTTTTTTTGCTTGATGCTATATTTGAGTATTAAAATTGTACTAGTGAGGTGCAACCAGCGCCCAGGCAGGGTTACCAAGTTTACACATGACAAAATGAAGAAGTAATACTCCTACACAATGTGCACCATTATGCCACATAATTTACTTAACCCTGCCAGGTAGTTTGACTATCTCCTACCACATACTTCCAGTGGTCCTGGTTATAGCCTTGGTTCACCTGCATTGCGCAACACTGAACATGTCGGGTTAACCACCTTTGTTAAAAGAGAGCCTAGGCGTGCATTAATGGGTGGCTGACGTGGCCCAAGATGTCAGGTTTAGAAATACTGATTATTGGATCAGGTTTCCTTTTGAAACGGGTGCTCCAGTCCCCAGACAAGATGAGGTAACTCCTCAAAACAAGTTTCAAGCCTCACACAATACACACACTTGCAACAATGCGTTCTCTGTGATGCAGATCCATTACAAAGCAAGAACACCAAAAGGTATGGGGGTGCCAATCAGTGCACTGCGGTACCTGGTATTACTCTGCAATTGGCATCAACACATAGATTTATACACTGGAGGCCATCAACTACCATAAACGCATGCCTGAAAAAATTAAAATAGGAAACTAGCCCCTCCCACCCAAAAAATTGAACTCAAAACAACACTTTATTTTCTTGAAAAATAAAGTGCTAAGAACCACTGGAGGAATGACCCCGCTGCCTGACTCCAAGGCTTGTTGAATCCAAGGTGGGCTCAGTATGGGACCGCAGACTCAAGATTTGTTTCATGATGCAACATGAACATTTTTGACAACTGACATTGAATTTCAGGTAGCCATACCACTGTTTCCTTCAAATGAGTCCTTAATCCTCAGTTCTTCGTTTGTTCTGTCCCTGTGCCTTTTGGAGCGGGACCACTGCTGTCACATGGTCCTTCACATACAACACAGCAGATGATGGAGGACAGTTCATTCACCACAGTGGATATGGCTTTGTGTTCTTTCTGGTGCAGTCTTCGTAATACCCGTTTTTAAGTCAAAGTATACCAGACAGCACAGCTGTCTGATTTGTTAATGACATTGGGGATCAGGGGCATTCAGAAAGCTTCCCGGGGTATGCATTCTACCTGTTACTTGCCATTGGCTTTGTGGTTTGTAATTCACGTTTTCTGGCTTTCTATTTGCTGACTTTTTTTTGTCTTGGGCTGACCTGGTTAATTTCGTCTCTCGCAAGGAGCAAATCATTTTCACACCACCTCTCCTTGCATTTTTCCATGAGTGCTAATTTTCTGTAATCAGGGCTGTAAATATTGTTCTTATCCTGTCACATTTGGTGTGCATTCAAAGACAAGGGTCAAATGTCAAGCTTTCTTCTGAGGGAACTTGGTGTTTACTTTTCTTTCTGGGAGGTCAAAGTAAGAGGATTTATTTGACATTCTTGCTGGATACAGGGGTAGGCAGGGGTTGGAAAGGGTTTTTGTCTAGAACACAACAACATTTAAATGAACTGTGCAAGTATTTCAGAATATATCAGAATTACAAAAGCACAAATGAAACACTTTCTTTGTTAATTCTGAAGTGTGTTGGGAATAAATACTTTAATATGATCAATACAGGGACTGATGCCATTTCCACACATTATCATTTGTGTGCTATATAGTTTATTTGTAAAACTGTTAAGTCTGTGCAAATGTAATGGTCATTTCAATTGAAAATGCATTCTTTGTAATGGCAGTGTGCTACCACCCCATGCATACTCCACGCTACTGCACTCTGCACCACTCCACTTTACACCATACAACTGCGCCATGCACCACAGCACTCTACAGTAGAGAGGCTTACAGTGAACTGGACTGGTGCACTCTGCAACACTCTACTCTATGCCAACGTACTCTACACTACTGCATTCTTTGCCCATGCTCTCTAAAACATTCTGGTCTAGGCTACGCCACTGTACTCTGCACAATTCCACTCTACGCCATTGCAACACCGCACTCTACACCACTGCACTCTATGTAAATACACTGTACACCAATGCACTCTAGTCATTACCATTCCACTCTACGCCGCTGCACTCTATGCCAATCAACTGTGCGGCACGCTAACCTATTCTGCACCACTGTACTCTATGCACAGTACTCTACTTCACTATATTCTATTACTCTACACCACTCTACTGTACCCTGCACCACTCCACTCTAAGCCACTTCTTTACTCAAAACCACTGCTCTGTACCACTGTAGTCTATGCCACTCTACACCACTGCACTCAACAACACTACTCTAGAGCACTGCACTCTCTTCTGCTGAACCTTATACCACTCTATGGCACTGCACCACTCCACTCTACACCACTGCATTCTTTGCCCATGCTCTCTACATCATTCCAGTCTAGGCTACCCCACTGTACTCTGCACAATTCCACTCTATGCCACTGCAATCTATGCCACTGCAACACCGCACTCTATGCCAATGCACTCTAGTCTTTACCGTTCCACTCTATGCCGCTGCACTCTATGCCAATCCACTGTGCGGCACGCTAATCTATTCTGCACCCTATGCCACTGTACTCTACACTACTTTATGCCATTACTCTCACCACTCCACTCTAAGCCACTTCTCTACTCCGAAGCAATCTACTCTATACCACTGTACTCTACTCCACTCTGCACCACTGCACTCTAAGCCACTCTACTTGAAACTACTGTTCACTCCAATACACAACACTCTATGCCCCTCCACTCTACAACACTATTCCACTCTTCGTCATTCCACTCTACAATAATCTGTGCCACTCTCCTCTATGCCACTGACTTTTAGCGATGCTGGACATCAGCCACGCTGGTGAGTTGAACACATTGGCAAAGCCAACAGCTCTAGCATAGGCGAGACCTATTGGCTTTGCTAATGCTTTTTATTAGCTGCGGTTTCTAGAGATTCTTGTTGCTGGTCATGTAACTTCTGTGGATGATTGTGCCAGAAACACAGCAATATTATTTCCATAAATGTTGTAATATTGTTGTGAATTACCCAGGCATTCACCCATCTTCATCACAGTCCTAACAAACGAGGCTAGACTTCCAAATAGGATTACCACCTAAAGCCTGTATTTTTAGCCCTTTTCTGTACATACTTGAAACAGCAAATATAAATAGAAAACACTTTTAAATGTGTTCTAGAGCTCATTAACTATCCTTGATAAATAAAGTAAATAGACAGAAAAGTCATGTTACAACTGAATACGATCCAGTGTATTTATAGCCCTATTTAGTACCATGTCCAGGCCCTTGCACTCCTAAAACCACAAGTGGCCAGTATTTTTCTTTTGGACAGGTGGCCAGTATTTTTCTTTTGGACTTCCACCTGTCAGAGGTCTAGCACGCGTCAATAAAAGCGGAAGGACAAGCCCATGGCCCCACCCCCATTATTTCCCATGAGAGCCTGGGCTAAAAATGTGACTTCCTGTTATATTTCTGTTCCCTGTGATGGGGGTCTTGCAAGAACCAATCCTGTTTTTATTTTAAGGTGACGATTTTTTGATTTGGTAACTGCCACACTACGTAGGCAGGGCCGGGGTGATCACCTGTCTGTTATTCCGCAAGCTCCCGCTTTCTTTCTTCTCTCTTTCTCCTGTTCTTTCTCTTTTGATCTTGCGCTTTCTTTTTTGGCTTCCTCTTTCTATCTTTCTTTACTCTCTTTCTTGTTGTTCTATATTTACTTTCTCTCTTGATTTAATTTACTCCTTTTCTCTTTCTTTTGTCTTTCATTCTCTTTCTCTTTTATCTGTCAGCTTTCTTTTTCTTTCTCTGGCACTTGCCTTTTCCTCTCTTTATTGCCTTTTTTCGTCTTTCTCTTTCATTCTTTGTGTTTTCCCTTACTGCAAAATCTTGTGTTGCTTTTACTGTATTATACATACTGTCAAAATCCTCCCTGAAGTACAATTTCACTGCACTTAGGCCCACAAAGTCCAGCAAGGTATCAAACCAGATAAAAACATACACATCAAGTTCGAATTTGCAGTCCCCAATATGGGATGTCAGAATGTTTTCATATTTCTCTGGCTCACCTCACAATCGGATTCCAGACCTTTATTAACCCTACTGGGCCAAGTTGAGTACTCTGTTCCGGATCATATGCATCCACATACGAAAGGGCAATCAACAATGATGGACCGACTTCCTGAGAAAGAAAAGGGGTGGGAAGGAAATCTGCATCTGATAATTACCTTGTCGCATTTCATCTGGGCTGGGACTACTGTAGACTGGCCCACAACGCTACTCCTTGCAGCAAGCACAGATGCCTGCACTCTGCCATACATTACAAAACACCTACAGAACAAGTCTTTACAAATTCAAAACTGCTCTTACTTGCAAACGTGGGGAATTTTTAAAAATCTTCCTAATTCACTTCATATATTTTTTTTAGGCCGACTCTATATTCTGTCCCAGTTTGATTCCATGGCCTAGCAAGAAATCTAGCAATTCCAGAACAGCCACATTCCTTTTCTAAAGAGGTTCATGTTGCATGATTTTCTGAGTCAGGTTAATTTTTATTTACCATCTATTCACCCTGTTTTTTCTGGTGACGTCTTTTCTGTTGTTTCCGTTTTAATTTCTTGTAATTTTGTCACTACCATACCACTTATGAAGCACTTTGTTTAAAGCGCTCTAGCAAATTCAAATAAACTGAGTTGCGCAGTGGGGACAACTTACAATGCTGGAAGAGGAAGAACATGCAAGTATGTCCTGCTCTTAAGTGAAACCTGCTATGCGGGACTGCACCAGACTTCCAGGCTTCTTTGCCAACAGTACTTTGCATGCTGGGATTTGTAGTCTTAACCTTCTGAAAGAAAACACAAACATTTAAGCAGCTCTCCCAAATACCACACATCAGCATTAGACTAACGCCTTTTAGTGTTGGTGTCAGCATACCTGCACTAAAATGCATCAGTCATAAAATAGGACCTGCTGGACCTCTTGCTATGAAACGCTACACTGGCCTGGCTTCTTTCACAGAAACAACCATCACCTCTTTAGCTTGCCATGGCAGTAGTGCCTGCTGTGCTGTGTGATGCTGCAGCAGAGCCATCTGACAAATCCACTCTCGGATTTGTGCAAGCACTGTCCTCACCTGGCTCCATCAGTGCCTTGTTTGCTGTTGTATTGTTTATTTCCAGTAAGGCTCTACAGACTGTGGTTACGGGACAGCAGCAGACGAATGCAGGCCGCAGCATGCAGGGTTTTCTTTTTTTTCCTTCGTCCCAGCACCCATATCTGTAGTGGTGTTGGAACAAATCTCCGAGAGGGGGGCTGCCATTACTTGTATATCACGGAAATCATAGAGAATGTGAATAATCTAAGCATCACATGGAAACAAGTGTTGCAAAGGTGACACGACCATTCAGTGATGGTATGTAGCTGATGATGCATCTTAGAGCAGTGGTTCCCAACCTTTTGATTTCTGTGGACCCCCACTTTAACATTAATGGAACCCAGGGACCCCCACTGACTCATCATGGGAATCCGGGGACCCCTGCCTGAGTCATTACTGGAAGCTGGGGACCTAATATGTAATTATTTGCTAATATTTTTTAATTTTCTAGGCTCTCGTGGACCCCCTGAGAAGGCTTCACGGGCCCCCAGGGGTCCCCGGACCACAGGTTGGGAACCACTGTCTTAGAGCACATTGACAGATAGCATGAAAAATTTCTGTTAAAATAGACACTACTTTTGGATACATTTGCACTTTTATTTGTATAACTATACAGGGCAAAAAATAATGAGTGGAAGGACAAGTTACTTACCTTTGTTAATGCATTATCTGGTAGAGACATATTCTAGTTGCAGACTCCTTACCTCAGAGTTTTTCCCAGTCTGAATCTGGAGATCTTTCTTGAGCAGTACCCCAGCATACTATTAAGTGGCATTGGTCGGCTCCACAAGCATCATCGGAACTGTGCGCACCAAACATGATGTCGCAGGACCTATAAAGGCGTCACTCCGGCACAGACACAGATTTAATTAGACAAGGCGAGGAAATTAATCAAGGAAAGAAAGATGAAGTGGAATAGGAGTGATAAGAAAAATAAAATTAAGGAAGTACAATAGAAAAAGATTATGGAGGGAGGCAAGAAAAAGAAAACTTCTTGTCCAGTGAGTCGGTTGTATCCAGTCCACAGCAGGTTGTGAACTTTGCTGCGTCTCTCCCACCAGCACCTGCTTGGAAAAGTACAGCTTGGGCCTCCTCCGGGACCTGAAAAAGCAACCGTATCCCACGGCATCTGGGAAGAATGGCCCAAAAGGACAGGCTGGTGAAAGAAAACATCTTCTTCCCAAGTGTGTCAAGCATCTTGAATTTCCTATCCTGGGGTGCAGAAGGGAAAGTGCCCTGAGAAGTGGATGCTTGGATAACCAAGCTCTCAGGGGTGGGATGGTGCATTAGGACACCTGGTTCACCCAGGGCTGGGTGATGGCAGCAAGCAATAGTTCTGTTCACAGGAGCCCCTGTGCTAGGTTTGGACCAAGCACCCAGAAGGACACAAGTGAGGGCTTCATTAAAGGGAAGCAGGGGATCAGAGGATGAAACCTCAGGTTGAAGGCACCTCTGTCAGGAGGTTAGTCCTCACTGCCACTGAAGGCAGCACAAGGTCCAGGACGCACCACCATGGAGATTGAAGCACCCACCTCCATAGGAACGGTAGTGGGAGAGAGCATGCAGGTATCTGGGAAGGTATCCAAGCCACTGCCTTCACCCAGTTCCACAAGCCAGTCCAAGGGGTCTTGGAACTGGTATTGTAAAGGGTCCAGCAACCCCTCCCCTTCCTCACCATACCCCAGCCCATAATAATACTGCTCAGGATCAGACATAGGGGTCAAGACACCTGCCAGAGTCATACGATGCCCATCGAACTTCATGTTGGAGTCAGCAATGAGAATGGGGGCCGCACATGTCGGGAAGGTCAAGGTGGTACAACCAGCATCATATCAGATCCAGGAATGGATCCATGGGCCCCCTCTCAGAGCCGAGGCCAGACTGCCAGCATGGAACCCGAAGGGGTGACTTCTGACTCAGAGGGCCAAAGGCGTGCCAATGGAGTCAGACTCCCCAAAGATGAGGCACATGGCCTCTTAAAATTCCTACAGTTAGACAGGGGTTGCTCAAGCTCCCAGAAACTCTGAGAAGAGCAAAGTCGGCACACACCGAGGTTGCTCAGATGGACTCATCGAGCGACAATGCTCCCTCCCCCTTGTCAGCCAAGGTGAAGTCGAAGAACGTTTGGCCTTTTTTGACTTCTTCTCATGCCTCAACTTACCCGAACGTCCTAAGGACTTAGAGTGGGACGAAGGAAATAGGGGTTTCAGCTACCAATCCCGAAACCTTTCTCTTGACTGAGATTGGGACTTATGCAGAGCGGAGAGCCGGGCCGCCATCATCTTTAAGGACCGATCTCTCAAACCCTTCGGATTCATGACCCAGCACTTGAACCACAACTCCAGGTTGTTGTCTGCCTTAAGACACCAAAGGCACATGAGGTACAGATCAGTCACCAACATCGCCCGATGACAGGACCCACACGGCTTGAACCCAGTCTTCCTAGAGGACATCCAAGACGCTCCAGGAGTTTCACAAATCGAAGAAAGACCTGAAAAAAGTCAGAAAGGACCAGTTAAAATATGACTGAGGGGTAGCTGTCTTCGGATCAGCGCTGGCTGGTGCAGAAAGAAAACACTGGGGTGGCACTTGTATACAACTCACGGCGTCATATATGGAACGAACGATGCCAGCGACGGACGTAGAGATGATCAACTCCACCTAACTACGCGCAGGGATGCTGCTCAAGAAAAATCTCCGGATCCAAACTGATGGCTAGGGAAATTCAAAGGGTAAGGAATCTGCAACTAGAAGTCTCTATCAGACTACAGGTTCAGCACCACCAGAATCCTTGTTAAAGGGCTGGTGTAGGAAGCTGGCTCTGTATATATTGGATCTCCAGAGGCTTTACAGAGGTTAAAGTAGATAATAATAATGCTCTCTTTTGTGGTAGCGTGGTCAAGCAGTTAGGCTTATCAGAGGGTAGTGCTAAGCATTTGCTCCGCGCGCACACACAGACAATAAATGAGGCACACACTCAATTACAAACTCCATGCCAATGTTTTATGCATCAAATATATATTTTTTACTTTATTTCTTGAAACAAAAACGAGTTTTGTTGCAGGTAAGTACAGTTTCAAGAATGTGTCACTTTCAAGTATCAAATGCACTTTGTTAAGAATTCACAGGTACAATAGCATACAGGTGAGTAATACCTTTCAATTTCAAAAATAGTGCAATTTCTCATAGAAAGCAATGCAGTCCTAGGCAAGGAAATGTAACAACACAGTTTTCAGGTAAGTACTCTGCTTACAATCCCCGTCTCATGGGATTAAATTGTCCACTAGGCAAAGTTAAAGAAGACACCAAAGGTGCACTACCAGCAACACAGGTTCGACCAGGTACAGAGGTTAAAGTTGGGGTCCAACGCCCAATGGAATCCTATTGAGACAGGGGGCACTCAGAGAGATAGAACTGACAGGTAAGTACCCACGACTTCATGGCACAGACCTAGGGGGGGGGTTTATATCAGCACCAGGGGGGCCACAGGTCAGCACCAAACACACCCTCTCCGCGGCACAGGTGCAGCTGGGTGCAGGGTGCAAACACAGCATCAGGCGCCCAGTGCTTTTCAGTGAGGAAAACCCGGGGGTCACAAAGATGCTGCAGGCATGGTCCAGGGAGTAGACTGAAGAAAACCAACTGCTGGGTAGTTCACCATCAATTTACTTTATTCGGTACAAAATAGACCATAAAAGACATCCAATATATACAAACATACAAATTTCATGATCATTAAATTAATAAAAGCATTATTAATACATATTTCCAATTCCAAAAGCAGCAGATATAATTTTGTCACAGCCTGTATTATGTCTACGTTTCCCAAGTTATGTAAATAAAAGTAAGCAAGCTGGGTGGTTCTAATACTGTTAGATAAAAATAACGGACGTAAAAACCTTTTTCTTGGGAGATCATAAAAAGTGCAGAAGAGTATAAAGTGCAAGGTACTTTGGGATGTTTTTCCATCGCAGCAACACGGTGGAAGATTCTTAAACCAAGTTCCGCGGGTGGGAAATGCTACCAAGTAGTGTAATGTATTCAGGCATAGCCTGGTAAGTAAGAACCTATGTCGCTCAAGACTGGTAGTAGTCAAATATAACACTGGGTGTGATTGCTGTGTCTGATTCCTCACCTGAATTCTATCTGTAGCCAGATTCGGCTTTAAGTCATACATTTTCTGCCAATATATTTCCTTTACCTTATTAATATCCCGCTTTGTGAGAAGGTCCGGCTTGAGAAAGAACTCCCCTAGTCCTAAAAAAAGACGAGAGGAGTGGACATATCGGAGCCAAGGTATGTCCAATGGACGTGATAATAAGAGGCAATCCTGTATCACCGTTCTACATAAATGACCAGATTTTTATCCATAGTAATATGGGTTGGAGCTTTATGTAGTTGGATATGCATCTCAGGCCTACTTCTTCATGGCAAAACGTTACTGAAGTTGATTGCGGGACTGCTAATAGCCTCCTGGGTAGTTAAGTAAAGAATCCACTGGACTTTGCTGAATTGTTGGTTTGGTTCCCCAATGCCAGGAGGCTGCAGATGCAGGGTTACCTTTAGGCCTCGGGAAATCTTCACCAGATCCAGTCACATGGGGGGGGGAGGGGCTCTGGATTTAGGCTGCAGGCGTCCTCGTGTTGGTCAGAAGGGGTCAACCCAGGGTGGACTCGAGGTTGGAAACGCCTGGAGACTCTCTCTGTCTCTCTGGTCCAGTTGCCCACCTGGACTCAGGCCGTGGACGTTGGGTGTAGAGTGGCCAGGACTCACAAATCTGGGGCAGTTCTAGAGTACTTCCTGCAGGTTTCTTTTTGGACAGGGCCACTGTGCTCTGGAGATCTTGGTCCGTGAGTAGGCAGGTAGTCCTCTGGGGGTGTTTGTAGAGGTCACTGGTCCTGCAGGACGAGTTATCTTCTTGTAGCAGGAGTCTTGAAGCTGCAGACAGGCCAGTAGGACTGGGGCCAACTCAATTGTCATCTGGAGTCTTCTCTGCTCGTGCAGCTCCTCAGTCCTTCTTCTTTTCAGGTCACCAGGAATCTGTAGAGCAAGGTTCAGGGGTTCTCCTTAATACTAAATGTAGGGGCATTACTGGGATCAAAGGGCAGTAGCCAATGGCACTGGCCCGGAGGGTGGTTACACCCTTCCTGTGCCCACTCCCTTTGTAGAGGGAGTCTCATTCCTATCCCTATTGGCTATCACCTTCCAAAACAAGATGGAGGATTCTTTCAGGGGCAGGTGGGGAGGGGGTTTCACCTCAACTCTGGGCACCCTAGGTGTGGTTCCAGCTCAAATGTACACTTGTCCTGGTGTTTACTAATTTTCCAGCCGGACCGGCCATCAAATGTGGGGCTTGGTCCAGGGAGCAGGCATCTCCACTAGTTCCACTACCCAAGAGGCAGGAGCCTTTGAGGCTCACCACCAAGTGTTGCAGTTCCTGCCGGGGGGAGGTGTGAAACACCTCCACCCAGAGCAGGCTTTGTCGCTGACACTAGAAAGCACAAAGGCTCTCCCCCAATGGTGTCAGACATTTGTCTGTTAGTGGCAGGCTGGCACAGACCAGTCAGCCTTACACTAGAGGGTTAGATGAAATACAGGGGGAATCTCTAAGATTCCCTCAGTGTGCATTTTACAATAAATCCAACACTGGCATCAGTGTGGGTTTATAGTGCCGAGAGGTTTGATACTAAACTTCCCAGTCTTCAGTGAAGTCATCAAGGATCTGTGGAGTTCAAAATGACAAACTCCCAGCCCATGTACTTCATATTGCTACACTGCACTTAGAATGTCTAAGAATGGACTTAGCCACTGTATGGGGCATATTGCTCATGCAGGTATGCCTTCACCTGTGGTATAGTGCACTCTGCCTTAGAGCTGTAAGGCCTGCTAGAGGGGTGACTTACCTGTGCCACAGGCATTGGTTGTGGGCATGGCACCCAAGGAGTAATGCCAAGTCGACTTTACCTTTTTCTCCCTACCAACACACATAACATGCAATGGCAGTATGCACATGTTTGGTGAGGGGTCCCTTAGGGTGGCATACCACATGCTGCAGTCCTTAGAGACCCTCCCTGGCTACAGGGCCCTTTTTACCACTAGTACCTTTTATAAGGGATGAACTTTGTGGCAGGGGTATGCCAATTGTGGAAGCAGTGGTACAGTTTAGGGAAAGAGCACGTGCTGGGTTCTGGTTAGCAGAATACCCACACACTCAGTTAGCATCAGATATCAGGCAAAATTGTGTGTGCAGGGGGTATCCATGCCAAAAAGGGGCACTTTCCTACAGCTGCCTCTAGACCATGTCCTTTTTTTGGGCTCTCACCAACCCCTGGAAGGTAATTTGCAAGGAGACAAATAAGGAGAAGGTTTGTACTGACTACCACCCTTGTCTAACTAAGGTACCCAGCTATTTCTAGGGGTACTTAAGCAACAGGCCTATTAGTAACTTCCCCTGGGATAGCCCTTACTCTTTGAGTCTCACCTGGAATATGCTGGTTTGAGAGTACCAGTCTGTTGTGCACAATGGTGTGACTGGCACAGGTATCTCTCAGGGCAGTGGTTGGAATTCCATTCACTAGTAAGTAGTGGAAGTGTCTGCTTCCCTCTAAAACTCACCTTTGGGTCCCACTTTCTAATTAAAAGCTACAAGGACTTCCTCATCTGAGGAATCATCCTCTAAGGCTACACTGGTAACCCCTGGAGGCACAATAGTGGGTTTGTTTTTAGGACAGGAAGTGTCCTTGGTTTGGTGTTCTGTCTGCTTAAAGTCAAAGCACCAACCCTTTGTGGCATCCCAGGACTTACCCTGGTTCCCACTTTTGTTTTTTGAGGTGTCTTGGGGTGCACCCTCCTACACAGATTTGTGTGGGCCTACAGCGGATTCATTATCTTTATTTTTAAAGTTGTCCACCTTTTCCTCTTGGTTGGGTTTCCCCACTCCTTTCTTTTGGTCACCCCTTCCATGACTTCTTTGACATTCTAGTTTTATCCTAATGACCAGCCTTCCTCTCAAACTTAGTTTTCTCACTAATAGTCTACAAACTCAACCCAAGACTGACTCAGTGCTTTCTGAGTCTCCCTGAACCTGATTCTATATTTCTCAGTGGTAAGTCCAAATCCCTCAATCAGGATTCCCTTCATGAGGTCAAAGTCTCAGCATTTGTCCATCAAGTGTCAGGAGTCTATCCCTACACTTGCCTTAAAGCATCTCCCAGAGAAGAGAGCCCCTAAAATGTTTTGTTGAGTTTCCTCATCCCACGAGCCCTCTCAAAGGCACAGAACCCTTTGGTGATATCATCACCTGCCTCATATTTGGTGGCAATCCCTTTGGGGAGTTTAGGATGAAAAGCGTCCTTCTTTCTCACTCTTTCAGTTGTTGCTGCCACCAGAGATGGTCCGAGGCCCAACTCAGTTCTTTCTCTCTCTATTTTCAAGAGCTTGTCCATAAAGGCCACGCTCTAGGCTAGTTTGTCCAGTTCTAGATCTGGTTCTTCTAGCACTTTTCTGGGCCTGGAGGAGCCGGGCTGACCCCTAGGTACAGTTTTAGGGAGTTTGGCCACATGGGTCACCCTCTTGGTTAGTTTGTCCAGTTCTAGGTCTGGCTCCTCTAGCTCTTCTCTGGCCCTGGAGGAGTCTGGCTGACTCCCAGGTCCAGTCTTGGTGTAGAGGTTTCTACTGTTATTCTCTCCCTATGTGTTATTAGAAGGAGAACCCTCCTTGACCACTGTTGTCAGGCTCGTCCTCACTGACTAGGTCATCCTCCTGACCATCATCACTGTTTTCTTGGAATACCTGGGCCCTATTAAATTCAGCAAGCAACTCCTATAGTTGTGCTTTTGTTGGTCAAGGCCCAGGTGCAAGCCTTATAGAGTTTCTGCAGCTGCTTCACACTACGTCGAAGATTGGGAGTGAAGTTGAACTCCTCAATTCTATCCCCAAAAATTCTAAGCAGTTTTAAAGGCCTAACTACCTAGTAACTTTTTACATTTCTAAACACAACAGGACTTGGGGACTTAACCAAGGCCCTAACACACCAGATTAGAAATTTGGTAAAACTAAAAAAATTGAAAATCGAAGAAATAAAATTGGTAACTAAAGTCGATTGCTGATTCTTTAGTGGAGTCAGAATGCTGTCAACATGGTATAGTACATGCAAAGTCTTCTTCCCACGGCTGTACACCAATGAAGAAAGCTTGTTCTTTACATAGTGGACCAAAATAGGGTTAACTATGCAAACAGTCCAAGCAAGAGGCACAAATGGAACCCCAAATGCTCTATTTTGCGGTAGTGTGGTCGAGCACTTAGGCATATCAGAGGGTAGTGCTAAGCATGTAAGGCACACACATACTCAAAAAAGAAATCCAACACGAATATTTAAAAACAACACATACTTTTATATAAATTTAGATACCAAGATCACCGGAATCAGGTGAGTACTTTTCAACAGACAGCTTTTTAAAGTTTCCAAACGTTGACAGTGCAATTTTTGGGTGCAGTAATGTTATCCTATAGGAGGGAAAAAACATGTACTGTATTCGGTCACTTTGCAGCGACTTACAGCACTGTTCTCCAGGTGTCAGGTAAGTATGAGGTAGGGTCCAAGGCAACAACAATAAGTCACATCAGGAGGCTCAATGGCATCCGGGTGCAGAGGTGTGTTATGGCTTCAGGTGTCCCATTTTACTGCAAGCTGGGGCTGGAAGGTCAGTCTGGGGGAACCCACAAGGGGGCTAGACCCTTGAAGGCCTTGGGCACATGTGGATACCATTGATCCACTCCTCCATGGGCTGTGGGGCTCAGGTGCAGTGGTGTCTTTGGCCTCCCGCCGGTACTCACGGTTGGAGGGGGTCCTGCAGAAAGAGGCTGCGGGTGGCGACTGGAAGTCCAGTGTGGTCAAACCCAAGGATGGGCTCAGCTTCAGAGGGTCACCGGACCTCCTGGGCACCATTGACTCCCTCACACTCAGACTTTGGGGTAGGGGTGCAGAGGTGCTTTGAAGTGTCAGATCACAGTAGTCAGGGTGTTGCTCTGGGTCTTGGTGGCCTGGTGAAGAGGGGAACCGGGGGTGGGGGGAAGGGGGGCATTCTCCTGAACGGCCTTCTGAAATACACTCAATGATAGTTCTGCTTTGGTGCTGTTAGGATCCGGATTGGACCACCAACAAGCCTTGGTTGCTGTAAGGGGACCAGTACCCCAGGTATAGGTGCAGGAAGCCTCCAGGTGGGTTCAGTGTTTCAAGACTTCAATGAAGTAGTGGGACTGACCTTCTGGACTCCAAGCAGTCTTCTCCTGTCGTTGATCTCTCTGAGGGCCCGATGGCCAACAGGACAGAGTACCAGACATTATAAGCAGTGCCTGCAGATGCAGGAGGAAGCTTCTCTGCTCCATGGGAGGTCTTGGCAATTTGCGAATCACTGGCAGCTCTCCCAGTTTATTGGAAGCTGCAGGACAGGTCAGTTGCTGCTCAAGGGTCAGGTGCAGCAGGCAGGCTGACAGGGTTGGCACCAAGTCTGTTTTGCTCCTCGGGTCAGCAGGCTTCTTTGTCCACTCCTTTTGTGTCCAGAAAAGATCTGCAGTCCTGGTATCGGGGGGTAGCCCTTCATACCCAATTTTGGAGGGAAATAAGGAGAGTGAAGGGTATTAGCCAATGGATTTCTTACCCTTGGGGTCCCTCCACCCCCTAGATGACCACTTCCCTTGATGAGTGGGCATCACCTTGTGCCAGAAGTCCTAATTCACCATACACAAGATGGCAAAATTTCTAAAGCTGTGTTCATTTCAGGCTGGTCACCCTGGGGTGTGTTCAGCCTGCAAATGCAGCATGCCCCCTGCATAGCTAATTTTCCCACCTGTCCAGGTGGCAGAATGGTCCTGTGGCAGGGGGTCGACATCTTCCTCTGAAGTCCAGATCTGTATACCAAAGGCTGTGGGCTTCTTTAATGCCTCCTGCCAGGAATACAGATTTGCAGGTCATCCTGTTGGGACGGGTGTGTAACACTTCTGCCAGAGCAGGCTTTGATTTTGACCTCCAGAGAGCAAAGGCTCTCACCTTTGGGGGTCAGAATCTAGTCTGTTGGTGGAAGGCTAGCTAGAACCAGTCAGTGAGCCCACAGCAGTTGGTAGGTTTTCAAGCTGTACCTTTAAGGTACCCTTTGGGTGCATGTATTAATAAATCCATCTCTGAAATCAGTGAGGGTTTATTCATACAAGATGTTTGATGCCAAACATCCCTAGTTTCAGTGAAGCCATCATGTAGCTGGGGAACTCATATTGACCAGTGCCCAGCACATGTATTTAAAATGGCTGCCCTGACCTTTACTACGTTGAAGAATCGGCAAAGACATAGCAAGGGCATAACTGCTCGTGCAGATATGCCCTCACATGTAATATAATGCACCCTGCCTTAGGGCTCAAAGGCCTTCTGTAGGGTTGACTTAAAAATATTATATGTAGTGTTTTCATTTTTGGAAGCACCTTGTCATGCTGCCTACATTGGCTGTCTGCATAAGTTTGGTGCTTGGTCCCTTGGAGTGGCATAAGGTAGGCTGCAGCTCTTAGGGACCCTCTGTCGTACTTAGTCCCTAGGTATCAGAGGCACCCTTTACTAGCGACGTCCGGAGGAGCTGAAGGGACTAACCACTTTGGGATCAAATGACCAGGTGTCTTGTTCTGGAGAAGGAACACTAGAACTGGTGACCTAGGTCTGAGTGCACTTCAAAGTTGCATCAAAAACCAGGCAAAAAGTGGGGGTGGGGGGGCTTCTGCAATCAGAACACAGTTTCCTACAGAGACCCTGCACTGTTGCTACACAGTATATTTTCCCTAAGAGGCAGCCTGATCGGAGGACTGACACTTATGTTCAGGAGTGCAAGATAGCATAATTTCCATGGCCAGTTCAGAGCCACTAGGATGACTTGGGGCCAGTTGGTCCTGATCTTCTTCAGAACTCGTGGCAGAGGTGGTAATGGTGGAAAGACTTTCAGGACTCAAACTCGAGACTAAATGTGTCTCCAAGCAAGCACACTTTGGAAGCCCTAACAGAGAAGTGCTGACATTGAGTGTTCCCTATGTTTGAAAATATATCTAACCAAGATTCACCTCAGTCACGGAAGAGACACTGCATCACCTCCAGATAGAGATGCCAGTCATGCTCCGCAAGGCAGCAACAGCTGAGTTTGTCAGCCCTGACATTCAGAGAGTCTGCTAGACCTTTTGTCAGGAAAAAGTCCTGACTTTCCAACCATCTCCAGAAGCGAACGGCCTCCTGGCGCAGGCTTCATGTCCCCACTCTGCCAGTTTCTTCCAGTACCACATGGCGGTAGTGTTGTCCGTGAACATGTGAACCAGCTTTCCCTTGATTGATAGGAGGAAAGCTTTTAATCCCAAATGAATCGCTCTCAACTTCAGACAAGAGTCCTCTGATCTCCACCTCACCCACAGGGCTACCCCAACCCAGAAGTGTTGCATTGGTCACCACTGTGAGCTCTGGGTGGGGAAGGCAAAGGACCCAAATGCAGCTCATCAGCCACCTCTGCTAAGCTTTTGCAGTGCCCTCTGATATCTAGAGCAGGTGTGAGATATTTCCCTGGTGCTGCCCCCACTGAGACTTTCAGATCCCACTGCAGAGCATGCAAGTGCCATTGAAAGTACTTCACCAGCAGGATGCAGGAGGCAATCAGACCCAGCAGTCTCAGAATCATTCTCACCAAAATCCAGGATTGAGGTTGAAATGTTGGAATCATAGATTGAATGTCCTGGATTCACTGCACCGGGTGAGAGGTGCGGAACTGCACTGGATCAAGAATGGCTCAGATGAAAGGAAGAGTCTGAGAGAGGGCCAGGTGTGACTTTGGTATGTTTATAGTGAACCCCATTGAATGCAGGGGGTCTGCACAGTATGGAGGTCGCCAACGACTTCCTATTGTGAGTTCACCTTTAACAGCCCTTCAAGTCGGGGCAGGAAAAACTGGAACCCCGGACCGCCACAGATGGGCTGCAACCACCACCATCACTTTCGCAAACACCCAAGGAGCGCTTGTGGAGCCAAAGGGGAGCACAGCAAACTGAAAGTGCTTGTGACCCACTGTTAAACACATGCCATATCTGTTGGCTGGCAAGGCACAGATATGGAAATAAGCATTCTGGAGGTCTAACATTTCAAACCAGTCTCCAGGACTCAGGGTAAGCAGGACCTGAACCAAATGAGCATTTTAAATTTATCCTTTTTCAGGAACTAGTTGAAGGGGCTCAGACCTAGTAAAGGATGGAGGCCTCTGTCCTTATTTGGCACCAGAAAGTAGTGGGAATAATAACCATGACCTGCTTTTGATCTCTGCACCCTCTTGATGACTCCTTTGGCCAAAACAGCAGGCACTTCCGACATAGAGGGAGAGATGGTTCCCCATCATCCAATCTCAGGACGGTGGCAGGGATGTCAGGGCTTTTGTGAATAGTAGGGTGTAACCTTGCCAAATAATCTGGAGCAACAACTTGTCCAAAGTTATGGCATGCCATTGGGGAAGGTGATGCCAGATACTGCCTGTGACAGATGACCTGTGTTGTTGAGAGGGCATATTAAAGAGACTCTGCGGCCGCTGGGTGTGAGAAGGGGGTTGACAGATCTCTGGCCATAGGTCCAACAAGGCTTTTGGGAGCTGCGTTCATAAAAGGATTGGGAAGCCTGCTGGTTCAGTTGGCTTGGTGGAAAAAGGACATGTCTGGTAGCCCTTACCATAGCCACAGAAGGAGTAAAAGGAAGACTGCGGCTGCCTTCAGGCCATGGTGAGTTCCAACAACTGGACAGTCACCCTACTCTCCTTAAAGCAATCAAGCACCAAATCAGCCATGTCACCCAATAGGCGAGTATTGTTGAAGCCATGTCCATATGGATGCCTGGACATCCACCGAATAGCCTATCAATCTCAGCCAGGTGTGGCAACGGAGCATCACCAATGAAACAATGTCTCTGCCCAGCATGTATTTCATATCCATTGCTGCATCCCTGCCATCGGCAGTAGCATAGGTCAGGATGGCTCGTGCCTCCTCCAAGACCATGGACAATACTTGCACAACCAAATTCCACACCGTCTGGCTATACTTGCCCAAGAGGCACGTGGTGTTCATTGCCACCCCTGCAAGATTGGTGGAAGGGAAAATCCTCCTACAAAAAGTATCCAGGCTCTTGAATTCCCTATCCAGTGGAGTGATAGGGAATGTACAAGAATGAAATTTGAATGTTGAGGCCTGCACCATGGGGCACTCAGTGGTGGGGTGCTTAATTAAGAATCCAGGAATGGAGCAATGGTGATCATCCTATGTACTGGGGCACAAGTTCAGGGCTTGGTCCAGGCAAAGAGCAGGACATTGTTGAGGACTTCATTGAAGTGGCGGAGGGTTTCTGTTTGGCATAACCCAGTTGAAACCCCTCCATCAAGATGTTGGTCTTGACCGCAACCTCGTGCAGCTTAAGATCTGGGACCTCTGCCACCCTCCACACCACTATAACAAATGAGGCCCCTTCTGATGTAGCCAGACTAGGAGGAGAGACCTGACCAGGGCAGGTCCTCATACCAGTTATCTTCGGCCATCAGAAGGGGTCCTCTGCTCTGCCCCAGTCATACTCCTCAAAGGGCCTGTCAAGAAAGGAAGACAGTGTCTCTGACCCAGAACGTCTAGGTTCGATCATCACCAAGGTAGAGTCTGGAATTATGATGGGTTTGAGGGCACCAGGAACCCTCCCACAGGGCCAAAACCTGGCAAAGTTTGGATCTGGACCGACTCTGGTCACAAATTCACAGAGGGTTCAACTGGTGCCAATGGTGAACTCACTGGCAGAGACCCAGTCAGGGCACCTCCGGGACACATGGGGCCTGAAGACGCACCTCAGAGGTTCAGACACCCAAATATGAGGTGTATAGACTTAAAAAGATCAGAGTTGGGCAGGGCCTGCTTCAACTCCAGGAAGACAGAGCGGTTTGGAGCATGCACAGACTTCACGGGTGAGGTTTGGGCGCTGTGCTGAGATTTGTGGCATCGTTCCCACACCTGGTTCAAAGACTTTGACCTGTGCGCTGAAGTACAAAAGCACTTTGACTTCTTGGACTTATTTACATGGAACTTACCAGACGATGATTTGGACCTAAGCACAACTGGTGTAATAGAATCCAATATCAAGTCTGCGACATTCCACATGACAAGGACTGTCCTATGTCAAGCAACCAAGTGCTTCAAGACACACTGATGTATTGCTTTTGGGTTCATAGTGAGACAGTCGGCAGGCTGTGGAGTTGTGGCCTTGCTTCAGGCTTCCTTTTTTTGTTGGGGGGGGCGGGGGGAGGCTTCCCTAAAGCACACAGGAGCTGAGAACTCACAAAAAGGTCGACAAAAACTTGAAATGGTAGTAAAAAAGGGAATGAGGTAGCTCTTTTGGATTCTCGCTGATAGCGGGGCAAGAAAGGAAGTGATGTCAACGCGCTGGGGTGGTGCCTATATAGGCACCATTCAAGTCACACCCAGCGAGGACGACGCCTAGGACACTGAGCTTAGCAGCTTCACCTACCAGAGTATAGAGGTACTGCTCAAGAGTAGGAATATTCTAAGGTAAGGAATCTGCAGTTAGAAGTCTCTAGCTGATGAAGCTCATACTATTCTGTATTCCCTCTCATCTCCCAAAAAAAACTGTACTTGTGTGGCTGGACCTTTGTCTGCCATAGGAAAGGCCCTGAAATGGAAGACTGAGAAATAAAAAAAGAATTGTTTGCAAATGACCATTTTTGGCGCTAAAGGTAGCTGTGGTGTAAGGCCAAGGCTCAGCCACCACTCAGGAAAATCTACTACAACTAAACATTTCTGAAGACTATGCACCCATAAGAGTGCAAACTCTAAGGACTTGTGTGGATCCAACAACTTTTTCCTACCCAGAATGCCCCACAAATCTCAAACTGTGACTAAACTCACACATTGTTCCTCACATTTCTGGGTGAGAACGTTCAAGATCCTGCAGGGAGCCACAAAATTCCTACTACCTACTGTTCCCATACCGCTCCTTATAAAAACAGTACTTCACTTGTGTGGATGGGCCTGTCGCTGGCAACATGAATGGACCAACGAGGGACCATGTGAAGACAGCATTGACTTCCTATGGTCACAGTTTTCATCAATATGTATCATGCCACGCCACTCTGGATTTGGCTGTGTCTCTACATTTGAGAAATGCCAATAAATGCCAAGATACCCACTGCTCCACAGCTAACTCTAGAAACAGTGAGCTATAATTAACAACAGGCATCACGCTCTTGACAATCCTTTGTGAACAGTCCTGAATACCTGTTTGTGTGCATAACAATCATACAGACCTCTTGATTGCCACAGCAGCTTTAAGACAACCTCCCAGGCTCCTGTACAGCCATTGAGTGTCAGGCTAATATTGTGAACAAGATAATTCATTGTTTTATGCTAGGCTTATGTCAGCCCAAGTATTACGCCAGTCCTAATAATTTCTGGGCACCTGGATATTCCTGCTCGGAGTCACAATATTCAACAGTACCTTGTTGCAATTTACTGTTCAAAAGTAAGTTGTGAACTGAAGGCGCGGCAGCAGCAGAGAGCTGGCGAAGATGCACTGGACTCTGCTAAAGGGAGCTGCAGGATGGTGACTACAGAGTCAAGGATGTTGCGTCCTTCTCTTACTGGTGATGATGAAGGCAACTGAGGTGAAGCAGGTGGATTCAGCTTAAATAGATGTGCCAAACTCAACAAGGTTGTCAGTGTCTTGCCAGAGCTGATTTACTTCCAAGAGATCTCTTGTTCCTCCAGGATGTTCCTCTGGTTCTGCATTGACAGGGACCTAGATACTATCCACATATTGCTGCATGTGGGGACTGGGATGGCTACACTTTGCCAACATCTGCCTGATACATGGGGCTGGAGTGGCCTAGGGTAGGAGATGGGGGCCCAAAGTACAAGTTACTTACCTTCAGTAACTCCTTATCTGGTAGAGACTCTATATAGCCGCAGATACCTTACCTTAGAATTATCCTTAGGCGTCAGACCGGAATGTGAATTTTGTCGTCAGCAGTACCACTGCGCCCTAGTAGGTGGTGTTGTTCGGCTTCATATGGCATCGTCCGCACTGGAAGTGATGTGAGTGGTGCCTAGATAGGTGCCAGCCCAGCATATGTGTCTCTCCTGTATTTCTGTATATATAAGTCTCTCTCCTGGATTTTTGTATATAACTGTCCCTCCTGTATATATAAGTGTCTCTCCTGGATTTCTGTAAATATCTTCTATATATGGGTGTCCCTCCTGTATTTCTGTATATATCTTCTATATAGAAGTGTCTCTCTTTTATTTCTGTATATATGTGTCCCTCCTGTATATATAAGTGTCTCTCCTGTATTTCTATATATATCTTCTATATATATGTGTCCTTCCTGTATTTCTGTATATATAAGTGTCTCTCATATTTCTGCATTTATCTTCTATATGTAAGTGTCCCTTCTGTATATATAAGTGTCTCTCCTGTATTTCTGTATATATAAGTGTCTCTCCTGTATTTCTGTAAATATCTTCTATATATGGGTGTCCCTCCTGTATTTCTGTATATATTTTCTATATAGAAGTGTGTCTCTTTTATTTCTGTATATATGTGTCCCTCCTGTATTTCTGTATATTAAATGTCTGTCCTGTATTTCTGTATATATAACTGTCTCTCCTGTATTTCTGTATATATAAGTCTCTCCTGTATTTCTGTATATATATATATTTTATATGTAAGTGTCTCTCCTGTATATATGTGTCCCTCCTCTATTTCTGTATATGTGTGTCCTGTATTTATCTTCTATACAAACCTAAGTCCCACCTTTATTTTTTTTTTAAATGCAGTTCCAAATCATAGCACATCCAATTTTAAGCCAAATCTTTATCCCCTCTCTTCCAAAACTTAAAATAGTAACTGAGCTAAAACGTTGGAAGCCAGTATCTAACAACTGTGTAGGAGCATAAGATTGAATCACCACATTCCTCCTCCAATCTCGTTGTAAAGTTGAACTGAAATGCGAAGAGGCTTTTCTCAAGAACACAAGTAACAACACCCCAAATTAGAGTGAAAAATCCAGAGGAAAAAGGAAGTCCAGAATCTACATTCTACATATACTTAAGGCTCTGTAGTCCATCTTTTCATAAGGGAAAAGAAAACTACAGCAGTAACATAAATCAAACCCCCAGTTACATTACATAGCACTAGATTAAGCTGAAGAGCAAACCATGTTTTAATTCCCACAAATGATCATGAAAATTAGCCCATTGACAGAAATAAAATCTGTGCAAACACTCAGGTTCAGAAACACCCAATAGACAAAGCAGTTGACACACTTCCATTAAGTCCAGAGCTTGAGACAATTCACAGGGAGTGGAGAAATATCTGGAATGGCATGCAAAGACTTTTGTCATGAACACAAACAACAACCCCACAAAAAAGATGCAGTTAAGCAGCGAAACAAAAAAAGATTGAAGGACGACTCCAGTATCTATGTCCACCAGCTAAATATGGAGAACAAACGGTTGTCATCCTGCACAAACCAGCAACAGGAATAAAGTAAAATCTGTTCAAACACTCAGACCCAATAGGTGAAATAGAAACCAATTGACACTTCTAGCAAGTCGACCAGTTGAACACAGAGCTTGAGACATTGGTTATTGGATATGGGCCACAATTTTACTTCAACTGAAGCAACATCCTCAGTCTTTGCTGACTGTCAAAAATATTTTCTTAAGATCAACAATTACCGTAGCTCCTGTTTCTCCAAGGAGAGACTGGAGACATCACAAGAATGGCCTCAGTTGTCTGTTCACTCCTGAGTCATCTAACGCAAGCCCAAACCCTCCGGGGACTGGCAGATCTAAGAAAACCTCTAGTAATATCCCAGCAAGCACAGCCCTGAAGAAAACTGGAACACATTTCAGGCCTTACAGTGTCTCGAACCACCGAAATGTCTATGATACATTGGCAAGCCACTAGGGAGAGGCAACACATTACCAAAAACAGATTTGTCTACTCCAAGAAGTGTAAAGGTTGTACAATGTGTACGTGTTTTGACAAAGCCTAACCACATACATTTTTATAACAGTGCTACATTACACTTACCTTGGGAGGCACCTGGAACGTCAGATGTATCAATTGTACTGAAGCCCACGACTGATTCTGGCTCCAGAGTCGTTTTTAACAGTGCTTCTACTGCAGTTAGTGAGGGATCCTCCAGCAGCTCCGGCCTCACTTAGCCCATTTGCAACCTTCCCTTTTGTACGTGATCTAAGATCAAGCCAGCGTTTTCTGATTTCCTCTATGGATCTCTGCATCACTCCAAAAGAGCTGATTTTCTCCTGCGTTGCTTTCCATATTATCCTCTTGTGATTCAGACACTGTAAGGGATGATTTTCCAAAAATTGACCAAGCAAACACAAACATCTGTGGGAAAAAATGTGCAAGTGGTGAATTCCAAATAAAATAGTAAATGTGATACTTCCATTGTACTCAAACAATTGGTGCAATTGAGAGTAACTGCAGAGGGCCCCCCAAGAAAAACTGGTTAAAACTGTTTGCTTGCCCCTCTGTTCTTTAATTAGCTGTTGCTGGCATGGAGGCAGCAGTTGTGAATCCTAGAGCACAATCGCCACCCGCTCATGATTCTGAAGTTCTGCTATTTGACATTTTACCTGTATAGGGTTACAACACTGTAGGAAAGCACCCTTTGTGGCATGGTTAGCCCCCACTTTGCGCCTGGTACCTGATGTAATTTTGAGTGAAAGTGCACTGTGTTCCTGCTAACCAGGTCCCCAGTGCCAGATCACTGTCTGCAAAACTGCACAGTTATTTCCCCCAATTGGCAAAACCTTTAGCACCCTCTGTAAGTAAATGGTACCCCTGGGGTACTAAAGAGGGTCCCTAAGGGTTGCAGCACAAATTGTCCCACCATAAGGGGCCCCTCACCAAGCACATGACAAGCTGCGTGTCTTGGTGCAGACAAAAATGAAAACACAACATTGCATTCAGCCTGGGTGCCATGTTCCCTAACACTACATGTACGTCACCTCTCCAGGAGGCCTTACAGCACTATGGCAGGGTGTATTATGTTACATGTGAGGGCACATAAGCCCCTTCTGGGTCTTTGTCAATTCTCATACATGGTAAGGGACCAGGGAAGCCTATTTCCACTGAAACCAATCCCCATTGAGATATACTGGGCACATGTCGCCATACACCTCTGCACCCGGCCACCCAGAGTGACCTGTTGGTGTTGTCCTGCAAGTCATCGTAAAGTACCTCTTTGCTGAGTTTGTTTTCCTCCCGTAGGTTAACACTGAAGAACTCAAAAATTGCACTGTGTCCAAGTAAAAAAAGTATTTATGCTCAAAAACATGCTTACCTTGTAACGAAGGTCTTGGTTTCAAAGCATACATATATAAAGAAGTTTTATTATTCTGAATTGGTCTCGGATTTGTTCTTTGAGTGGGTGTCTCATGTATTGCCTCTGTGAGTAAAGCAAATGCTTAGCACTACCCTGTGATAAATCTAGTTGCTCGCCCACACTAGCACAAAATAGAGCATTAGTCCTATCAAGTTTTGCCTCTGCCAACCAACTGGGGATCCTCTGGACTCTCTGCACAGTGTTCTTCATTTTAGTAAATTATGTATAGAACAAGCTTCTTACAATCATCAAACATCCTTGAAATTAATTATGAAAGTCCCTACTTTCTCTAAGAAAGAGAAATTCATTAAAAAAATGTATGCTTGGAATAAAACCAGATCTCCAATGCTCCATCAAAGTCATTTCGAAGGGTGGATTTCAAACCTACAGGTCATCACAAAGCCCATGTGCAAGAGCTGGAAAAGAGAGCTGCAGGTCTAAGGTTTACACTTTGTAAAACTGAACACCACCGGAACAGGCTTACTGTGAAACCGCTACAAAATGTTCACCTGGAAACCTTTTATCATCATTAGCATACTGCCTGATTGCCTTCCCCCTGAAACTCGACAATTGGCTCAAAAACGTACATAAGTAAGCAATATGCTAGAATTGGGAGTCGTTGAGCCCCTGGGCCTTTTTCCAGGGTGGAAAGAAAGAAATGATGTTTTGTGTGGATTATAGGGGCCTCAATGCTGTGACCAAAATGGTAAACAATCTTTTAGTTATTGCCAATACAACAACTTTGAAATTAATTATGACCAAATTAAAATCCTAACTTTCTCTAAGAAAGGGAAATTTATAAGAAAACGAATGCTGAGGGAAACCCAGATCTCCAGCACTCCATCAAATTATTATCTAGGGGTCTACTATGTAAAGTTGAACACCACCTGAACAGACCTACTGTGAAACTGCTACATTTTTACATACAAACATTTTACCTTCATTAACTTACTGACTGATTGCCTTCACCCTGAAACTCGACTACTGGCTCAAAAATTTACAGATGCAACTCTATTGTACAAATTTCAAATTATCCAACTGGGTTAGACAAGTCCTTCACCTTGAGTTCAATCTCAGGGAGTAAACCCTGCATCAAAAAATCTGTGTTATTAAATGTTTGGTTAAAATTATAGCAAGTGGATGAAGAGATATAGGCACACTAAAATACCATCTCTGCCAGGAGTTAAGGGAGGCTAAGGAGACCGTATGATCCACATCCATTGAGTCCATCCTGAGAACACTTCAGATGACTCGTCCGTGAAACTCCAACACATCCTATCAACTACTAAAAAAGGTTCTCAAAAAGGACGATTGCAAACAAGAAAAATTATTACATTGAGTCCGAACAAACCGGCATGCCAAACTAATAGCGGACACCTACACAGCCATGCAGGGCTATTTGAATCTTTCATTGACATGAGCTACAAAAATTAATCAGGCATGCCTGTTCTGATCTTACCATTAAGAGTTGATAACTCATATCGCCTGAGTCTCTAAGGCCTTTGAAACAGAAAGAAAACAGATTCGGCCAAGTTAAAAGACATTTGATCATGTAATAAAAAGGGGCAATTTTAAAATATCAACAATGGCACTAGTAAGACCAAATTCAAAATCAATGTCATTTTTAAATTCACCAATTATGTCCGGGACAATTGAAGCCAGGAAATTTTCCACATCGACAGGTGGTAAAAGGGCCAAATCTTTACCAAGTAGAGTCAACGAGCACTCATGTTACAAAGCCTGAGCTCCAGCTGAGGCAGCAGCATTCCGTGTTATGCCAAATGTTGTTTTAGGAGCTGCACGGTCCAAAAAGGGTACTCATACACAGCTTCCCGCAGCAGATGCACCCTCAACGCGCATGTCTAGTAATGAGCCCTCAGTGATAACATCAACAGATCAACATCCAATGACAGTAAGCGCTGCATAGAAAGGCAAACTTCGAGGGCACACTCAAAATTACACCAAAGGCATCGAAGCACGGGCTGCACACAATCCAAAACGCGTTAAATATTTGTCGCACAAGTTCACCAAAGTGTCTCAGAAAGTTTGTACTTCAAAGGGACTGTATCTCTGCTGATGACCTCACAAGCTGAAGTGCGTAAGTCTTGCGTGCAGATGTAAGCACCACATGTTTTTGAAACAATAAAGCCTCAAGACTGCTTAACTTGTCAAAATTCACATCTGAAGTAGCAATATGAGGCCAAATTTCTGCCACTTCCCTTCGCTGTGTAGAGGGAAAAAGGACATTCCTGTGACAATTTGGGAGACCGAAAAGACTAAGGGCCAGATGTAGCAAAGGGTTTTTCCCATTCTGTGTCAATGGGAAAATGTGTTCGTACATATGGCCCTAAGTTATTCCGGCTCACATTCCACAACAGCTCTCACTGTTAAGGAGCACATAGCTACCATTTTAGAGTACCTGGAATGCAGGTCTAATCAAGGTGGCTGGAACTCCTTTCAGATAGCAAGCCAAGTTCACCGAGAGGCGTTACATGCCCCGTGCAAGGACAGCTGCTTACGAACCATCGAATAGCTCACAGAAGTCTTGCATTGACTACCACTAAGACCTCTTTCATGGGATTGAAACATTAGTATGAATAGGGAAGCTCCCACATCTCGTGTATATAGCTATCTCCCAGCCTTTCATATCTGCCTACTGAAATGTGTTTCAAGCAGGAAGTGAACTGAAGTGTTGAAATAGCTCGTTTGAACACTTGTGTATTAACCATTCATCAGATGGTTTTTCAGCAGCAGTAAAAGGCAACTTCTCTAATTTCTCGATGTTAAGCATGACATAAGTTGCTTCCTTCTTAGCTATTATTTGTTGTTGGTGCGTTAAATTAAATTTTGAAAATATATCCCTGGCACTCACATGTTGCCAGGGAACGCGACCTGCTTTCAGAGTTTGTGGTGTCCAACCTAACTGTATTATGGATCTTAGTTGACTCTGTCCACGATATGGACATGTCACTCTGTACTATCTTTATTGCAGACGACACAATATTGTTTAACGTGTATATCTGGTCGGACAAGGTGTTAATCCCATTATCTACAACAGCGAATGCTTTCTGTACGTTTTCCCGATCTATTTGCCTTAACAGGGCAGTAGCTTCTTGTTGTAAAGTTTCCAAATCTCATTATATACTGCATATAAGAAGCTCTTTCTACGTTGTCTTCTGGGGCCTATCAGAGCTCATGAGCTGCCAGTACCCATTTATTTTTTTCAGTTGCTAAGAAGCGTATAATACGTTTTTACATTCTAATATTTTTCTAGAGTTGGTACTGCTCAAAACCCATGCTTACTTAAAAGGAAGCCTTGTTGTAGTGAGTAAAAGGATGTAGAAGAATTTTCTAATCATTGTTCCTGTAGATATAACATTTCATCTCCCCTGTGGAAAGCTAGTGCAGCAGGAAAAGATGTATGGGGTTGACAAAACTCAACAAATCCGCCTCGGACCATCTGGTTCTGACATTTCCCCATACGGATAACCTCGCAAATTTTATGTATCAGTAAAATAAAGTGTGCTTCAAGGGCAGTGACAGTAGCCTTGACACACTTCTGAACAACATTTGTATAAATTCAAGGTTGCAACTGGGGGGTGTTGGTAGGGGGTGGCTTTGGGAGGGGGTGTGGAGCTAGCCACCAAAGAAGGCGGCGGTGTGAAAGCAAAGCTCCGGACCAGTCCATAAATGATCCGGTAAATAACGGTGTCGCAAACCGGTACTAAGACCAGGTGAAGGTGTCCGAGGATGTGTGGTTGGTAGCGATCCCTCCCCTCGACGAGCAGCGTGATGGAGACGGACACGGAAGACCACAGAGGCATTGCACAAAATGGAAGCCTTGCCGCAGCATTTAACGCCTTGAGATCCTGGAGGAGGTGAAGAGTGCAGATGCAGCGATTGCACCCCTCCGACTGGGACCGTGGACCACAGAAGGAGCAGTGGGGCTTCCGAACCTCTGGGGGCACAGGAGAGGAGGCGATAAGAGATCGGGTGGCAGCTGGGCATGTGCAGACCCTGTGACCTGGGCAGAGCACACCTCCCCCCCGGTGGGAGTAACAGGCTTGCGGTACACAGCTGGGGGCCTGGGGGTCTAGGGAGAGGCCCCGATGCAGAGTACTTGGGTCGGTGCATGGTTCCCTACCGGCAGGGTGGTGGATGAAGGTCTCTGCAAGTGCATATGGGGCACTGCGCCCTCGTGTGCTGTCTGAACCTGGGCTGGGGTGCTGCAATATCCTCACGAAGGAGATGCTGGACACTGGACACCCACCCCCTGAAAAGGAGCTGAAACCCGTGGGAGCCCGGGCTTGCTGGAGTGATCATCATTAGAAGGGACTGGCTGACCAAGGTGAGACAGTGCTGGGCTGTGTACTCAGCAGACCCTGGTGCTTGTGGGGGGCCTTCCTTGGCGGAGCCCACTCGGACTTTGAGCTGGGGAGGCCACCCGCCAGGAATGGATCTCTCACCCCCCCCCCATGCAGGCCTGAGTGATAGGAAGCAACAGGGGCCTGATGACTCAGGACACTTGCAAAAGCACGCAGACAGAGGACTAAGTGCCACTGCCGGACTACGTGGGCTGCCTGGACACCCAGAGTACCTAGTCGCTGGGGGGGACCAACATTGGTGGCAAGAGGTTCCAACAGCATGCCCATCCATAAACGGCACTATACTGCCTGGGAGCAATAGGGCCCTGAATATTGACTCTAATGGGGAAGGAAAGCCCTAAGCCCCAGGGGTCATGGGCGGTCAGCCCCAAAAATGGGCTACGTGCTGGATTAATAACGCCGCAACTGGTAGCACAACCATCTCAAGCAACTCTACAAAAGATACTGGAGACAATTGAGTACTCTAAGAACACACCCCCCGGCAAGAGATCAGGAAGGTGTCTGGCAAGCTCGGCCTCCTGTGGATGGACCACCGGAAACCATCCGAAAGGGTGAAAAACACAAAGGATGAACTGACCGACCTGGAAACCTTGCATCGAGCACACCAGACCCAACTAACCCACCTCACAGACTGAGTATAGTAGCAAGAGCATCAGGCAGAAGACTCTGAGGGTCGAAGTCAGCTCAACAAAGTACGCATCATTGGGCTACTGGAGGGGGCCGAGGGCCAGGACATGGCGGCTTTCCTAGAAACTTGGATGAACTCTCTCATGGACAAGCAACAATTCACACAGTTCTTTGTATTGGAAAGGCCGCATAGAGTCCAAGCCCGAACCCCCGCACCAGGCGGGAACACCACCCAGGCCGGTTGTGGCCATCTTACTGCACTACAAAAACCGGGACCTACTATTGCAGAGAGCGCGAGAGGCAGGCCCCTTCGAGGTAGAGAATAGTAGAGTCAATATGTTCCCCGATTACACAGCAGTGCAGGCTAAACGGATATCCTACATGGAAGTGAAGAGAACATTACGAGTGGAAGGGATCAGGTATGCCTTGTTATTCCCCTCGAAATTAAAGATAATGTGGGATGGCCGCTACCATTTCTGTCGAAGAGGCCTGGCTTTAAACCTATGAAAAGGGAAAGACTGACTCGGACCGAATGAGCCTACTACATTTAGATGCAGAAGGAAGACACACTGCTCCAAGGACCAACCTCGCACTGAGCACGTGACAAGGCCCACACAAATGCAGGGGAGCCAGGAGAAGAAAGCGGCAATCCAGGCTGCGGTGTCCCAGACAGAGTCACCTACCCCCAATAAGGAAAGAAATGATCTTACCAATGTCCATGAGATGGAGGACACCTCTGACCTTGAATCATCGCTAACACGCTTGAAGAAACCCCTCATGTGACACCCCAAACAGCAGAAGACATTATTTAGTAAGTGGCCCCTCTCAATTCTGCGAATGACTTTTAACCAGGAGCGGCAGTTTAAACACGGGCCTGGGCTGATCCAGGCTAAATCGATGGTCTACTACAGACCCACGACTATTTCAACCCTGCTCACCTTCAGACTAGTCCAGAAGGGTGACGATGATGGAATACCAAAGATTGACTTAATTGGTTTGGGCAGTCGGCCGTTGCCGAACTGCTCTGGGGATGGGGAGTTGGGATTTGATTATTATTATTATTGTTGTTGTGCAAACATATTCCTCAATCTAAGTTCAACCTGAACAAAGAAGAAAATGCAGCCTTACTAAACTTAAAAGATAACAAGATCACAATAAAACCATGTGACAAAGGAGGCGACATTGCTGTATTAGATACTACACATTACATTGAGAATATGTCGAATATGTTTGAGTTCCTTACTCCTAAACATACTAGATTTCCCATCATATATGGACTTCCCAAGGTACATAAGAACTCTCTAGATCCCCTGTTATGCCCCATTGTCTCCACTATTGGTTCAGCCATCGAACCGTTATCTCAATATGTTGAAACCTTCCTGAAACCATTAGTGACGCAGCTTCCCTCTCACGTTCGAGACACAGGACATTTCATCTCCATACTTGGAGGCTTAGTCTTCAATTCTAAACAAGCTATATTGGTCACCATGGAACTAGAGTCCCTTTATACTAACATTCCCCAACAACAGGCACTTGACTGCGTTGAGGCTTTTTTTTGCAGACCTGGGCTCAGATCCCCTACATGCATTGATTTTAGAATGTCTTAAGATGGTTCTATTTAACAATTATTTTTAATTTAATGGAACAGTTTTTCAACAAATTAAGGGAGTCAGTATGGGCGCTGCTTGCACTCCCTATGTAGCAAACTTGTATTTGGAGCATTTAAGAAGAGACACATCTACAACGAGATTGCTCAGTTTTTTTAAAACATCCATCTATGGTGTAGCTACATAGATCGATTAAAGGTTTGGATCCCATTAAAGGCAATTTTAAATGTGGTAACTGTCATGCCTGTGAAGCGGCTATAGTTACAAAAAAGGTCACCTATAATGGAAAAACGATTGCCCTCAACACTATGACGAACTGCAGATCAAAAAATGTGATCTACCTTATCCTATGTCCGTGTAATCTAGGATATGTTGGTGAGACATCAAGGGAGTTTAGAGTTAGACTGTCCGAACACAAATCTTCCATTAGAACTCGGAAGCCTAATGCCCCCTTGGTCACACATTGGGTCACATTTAACCATAAGGAAGATGAGACCAGATGGACCCTCTTGGAAAAAATAACCTCGAGGGACGATATGTTTTCTGAAAAACTTAGAAAAAAGAAGGAGGTTTTTTGGATCTTCTTCATGGAGACCTTTAAAAGGGGTTTGAACAAAGACATCCCTTGGCATAACACCCTTTGAGGAGTTTTCAAGGCTAGTGATGTCCAGCTACACAAAGAGGGGAGCAAAGAGGTATCTGTTAGCCCTTGAGCCACGATTTCTCTTATTTCCACAGGTTATTTGCTTGTATTTAGGCCTTATGATCGCTTTTGATCATATATCCTGCTGTTTCCTTGTTTTCTGTACTCCTCTATTCTATTACCAATATTACATATAACTAAATTACTCTCTTTTAGGATGGCCGCCATGTCTTTCTGAATTATTACAGCTCAGTAAGAGGGACGGCTGTCCCTCATCTATTTTCACACCTTCTGGTGATTAGCACCCGGCGTTTTAAGAACGCGTTTTAATGCCACGTGTCACAGAGATTGTCGTCCTGTCCACTTGTATAATTGATCGAATCTTATTCCCTGGAAGACCTCTGAAGGTACGTGTTTTAGGTTGAAATGACTCAGGTAATGCAGCTTTCTAATTCTGTAGTGCTGCGCTTGCCCGTGTCTGCTTTGTATTCTGAAAGACGATTCTCTTTGCAATGTCGGCGCTCTGGTCCCCTGACCCTTTGGTATTGTGGTAGGCTGTTCTGTGTTTCTCCTACTATCATCAGGTAAACATGTAATTTCTTTGCGTGCTATACTTCTCCAATCTTTTTTAATGTATGGGCTGAAGGTCTCCTCTATTTCTGTGTATATCACGTGGCTTTATGCGGTTCTCTGTATTATACACTATACTCGCACTGTGGTTTTGAGATTGGTCCTCACATTCACTTGAATGGGCCCCCACACACTGGAACAGATGTAACATATGCCCTCATAATACGCCATATCCTTGATATGGAGGTAATTATGTTTTTAACTTATACATAGATTCAAAAAGATGACGCAGTGCGCAATATGGGATATAGTGCCCCGATGAAGGTGGTTGTGAGTATTATGAACATATTTGAAAGTGCAAGTCCACCGAAACGCGCGTCGGCAGCTTGGATGATCCACTAAGGCAGTAAGGATGATCCACTAAGGCAGTAAGGATGATCCACCAATTGGCAGTACTTTCATCCAAAGATTAACCGGATTTAGCTACTACAGCTAGAACTTATGTTCTTATTATGAGCATCGATCCTTGTGACATTTATCACTATATTTGTGAAATGGACTTGTTCAAAGCTCATTATTGGAGAGAATTTTGAATATTATTCATATAATGGGCGTGATGTCTTTATTCGTCATTTATTTGATATCGAAAATTTGAGATTTTTGATATATATTTATTGTTTGAAAACATTTCTGTGTATGAAATTATTTGTCTTTCAGGTGTCTTGGTATTGTTTATATGTATGTTTTATGTATAGTCGGTTGTTCATGGTCCTTGTGTGTTGATCTGTATGTTTGTTATGATTATCTGGGAAGGTCTTGCTTTGAGGGCTTTTGTGCTGGTAGGGGTTTATGGTCTATTTTAGAAATTGTATAGTTTTGAATAATGATGTATATTTACACACATATACTCGTGTTTGGATCAATACATTTTTGAGTATCAGTCAGGCCTTTTTGAAAATAGGTTGCTTCATTGAATTAATAGGAGAGTGATGTACTTTTTACTTATTGTATATTTCCCTGAATCTCTCTCCCTATTCGCGTAGGGACCCTGTACCTCTTCTTGATATGCCAAAGATTGACTTCATTGGTTTGGGCAGTCTGCCGTTGCCAAACTGCTCTGGGGATGGGGGGTTGGGATTTGATTATTATTATTGTTGTTGATGCCCAAGTATTTAACTGGTGTGAGGCGCTGTGGAGTGCGGCAGGGGGACAGAAATGCAGGACAAGAGACACTGTGAACATATGTCAAATAGTACCACTGCCTTTAAACTGATGTCCTGGAACATACGGGGATTGGGCACTGCATCAAAACGACAAAATCCTGACATACATGAATAGGAGAGGGGTCCACATTGCTATGCTACAGGAATCCCACCTCACTAACGTTGGTGGCGGCAAATGTATGCCACCATCTATTCTGCCTATGCACGGGAAGCATTGGTGTGGGTGTGGGTAGGAGTGCCCTTTGAGGCCATTTCAGTAGACGTTGACAAGGAGGGTCGCTATGTTTTGGTGGACGGACAGCTCTGCGGTCGACTGGTAGGTTTGGGAAAGTATATATGCCCACAATCAAGACAAGGTCTCCTTTCTACACTCACTCTCTGCCCAAATGGTGCGGTACCCAGACGGTCCCGGGCTTCTGGGGGAGGGGGTTTGGGGGGAAGGGGCTGTGGGGGTGACTTCAATAGCATCATTGACCAGGACCGCTTCCTCCCTCCCTCCCCCGTCCCCCCACCCCAGTGAGGGAGCTGCGACAATCAGAGTGGCGAGGGGACTGGCGCTGTGGATGTCTAGGTGGGACATGGAAGACATATATCGGATTCAACACCCCCACATTAAGAAATTCTCATACTATTCACCCCTTATCAAGTACATACTAGGATAGATCTGCTCTCTGCCTTACCTGGAGGGACTCACTGTCCCAGGGATCCTCGCTGCCTGTGGGGGCCGAACTTTCGATCGCGGGCGCTTATAGCGCACCGCGTCGCCCCGCAACGTTGTTGTGCTGCTCTCTGCCTTACCTTGAGGGACTCTCTGTCCCAGGGGTCCTCGCTGCCTGAGGGGGCCGGACTTTCGATCGCGGGCGCTTATAGCGCGCTGCGTCGCCCCGCAACGCGGGATGCGTGCGGGCTGCGCACGGGCCGAGGGCAGGCCCGTCTGGGCCCGTCCAAGACCGTTTGAGGCCGGGCTGGGCCAGCTCTCTTAGCTCCGAGGTAGGATTTTTTGAAGATTTTCGTTGTTGTTGAGTACCATGTAATCTGTGGGGTAGATCAATAGTACATGGAATGGGGAAGCGTAAGGCCAAAGGAAGTCCTGTGGCAGGCCTTGTACAAACTAAAATACCAAAGCTCCTTCAAACTTCACACTCTCTTTCCAATTGTGTAGTTAATGAAATAGACACTCTGATCGAAGAGGTCGAATCTATTTTAAATAAAAAGGAGAAAAACCAGAGAAAGGGCCTGAAGAATGGTACTCTTACCCCCTTCCTCTCTGCTAGACTTCCCAGTAAGAGCAGTATCCAAGCCAATGGAGATTCCCTGCATGCTCTGGCATTTCAGGCAGGTAGCACAAATACAAATCCCTCAGCATCTACCTTACTTCATCGCAACATAGAAGATCCCAGGTTAGATAGTGCGATTGTTTATAACATTCCTTGTATCAATCGCTTTTTACCATTGGAACCCCAGGACCATATGCTTGATCAAGGTAGCCCTTCCTCAACTCTGCAACTCACTATCCAACATTCTTCCACAGCCCCTAAAGCCTCGTCTCAGGAGGATCTGGCTTCTCTTGTTATTGGCTTATAAGATGAAGTGAGAGAGCTGAAGTTATTAATGGTAGAAGTACTACATACCTTTAGATCTATTAACTTGAGGAGGGACACTACCTATATTCATGAGGATGAGGTGGCTCTTCCGAACGTTCGGGTCCCCTTACCACAAAGAAACAAGATGAACCTAAGCGGTGCCTGCTCTTCCAAGAGGCACGCTCACGTCCCGGGAGCTCCTCTAGCCAAGCCTGCTAATGCACCATGTGCTAGGGGTCTTTTTGAAGCATCTCTGGGGCATCGATCACAAGCGAAATTGAAGTGGGATTCGACTATTGCTCATAATCATTCCAGTCGTATTAGTAATGGCTACCCAATTTACATGTGTAAGGTACCCCCTCTACCCCCTAACACATGGGAAGACAAATCCTCATTAATAAATAAAGCCTCTCACTGGCTACGTCACACTAGGCAATGTGGTTCTATCATCCATTCGGACATATTATCGGCAGACCGATTCAGCGGTAAGCCAGGACACTGGGATTTTATAAAGCTAACGCTAGCCAGCCCACACTTGGTAAAGGGCCTGTTATCTGTGGAAACCCGGAACACCATGTGGAATGGATCGAACATTTATCTTAGTAGCAGTTGGCCTGCAAACATCTACTTCGAATCTTAGGTCATTCAACGAGTGATCCAGGCTTCTAGTTCCCGGTGAAGAAATGTCTTGTGCGCCCCTTGTGAAGGAACATGATCCTCCAATTGGGAGGTCTAACCCACATGAGCTGGAACATTTGGCTGCCACATCGGATACTGATTGACTGCACTCGCCTAAAATGCACAGGGGTGTTAATATACCCTCTCCCAATGCCACATTCCATCCACTTGATATTCTTGATCTGGAACCTCCAGTTTCAGGGAGCATGGTTTCGCTATCATTGCAATCTCAAATCTTGTGGAGAATCCTGCAAAGACATGCATTCTTGCCAATTCTCAGGAGGGTCTCCGCTATCCTGAATCTTCATTGATGGAGCTCTTGTCATGGAATGTGGCTGGAATTCGCAACAAACTAGATGATGATGATTGGGGGGAGTACAGAGACAAATTTAAACTCTGCTTGTTTCAGGAAACCTGGGCCACCTCAAATGTGTATAGACAGTGATTCTGTTCATTTTGCAAAGAAGCTAAATAGTCCCCCGCTGGTAGAGTAGCGGGTGGCCTTTTTACCTGGATAAGAATCTCTGAGGTGGGCGGTGCTAAGGAAATTTATGTGAATTCCCCTGACATTTTGTCTACATCAATACAATACAATCAAGGCTTACCAGTGCTGTGTATTAACATCTATAACAGACCGGATCACCCCAATCAAATGTCTAGCACTATTCAGTTGTTGAACTCCTTAATCCTGGACTTTCATACATTGCACTATATTATTATAGCCGGTGATTTTAACGTGTCCTTTGAGCCTAACTTAGTCTTCTCTGAGATCACGCAGTTAGAAGACTCAGTATGGAACATCCCCTCCTATTCGACCCAGATGAAATATCCGAAAACAAGTAACAGGGCTCTTCAGATCATTGACATTATGATAACTTATGGTTTCCACCCAGGAAATGGGTGTTTTCCTTCAGATACCCCTGCGAATCCTACATTTTTCAGAGGGTCATGTAGCAACATTTTAGATCTTGTACTTATTGACATGAGGATTTGGCACCTCATCAAAGATGTAAGGGTGGAAAACCAATATAACAGTGACCACGCCCCTCTCCTGGTAACATATGACAGGCAGCTTTTTATAAAGACAGATGTGCAATCAAATTATGAAGCTACTGCTGCTTTGGAGGTGTCCTCTAATAAGCGTGCTGTGAAATGGGAGTTCTTTAGAAACTCTCATAAATTATGGGGAAAATTGTGTACCCTAGTATCGACCCACTTGTTATTTGACGGCTCTTCCTGATATACCCCGAATGAGGTTATGACTTTGCATTCAGATCTTTTCTCTGCCCTCAAAGAACTATTTTTCAAAACTAAACGGGAGAATAGTCACTTAGGAGCTCACCCTCGCCATAGGTGGTTCGATAAGACATGTAGAGAGGCTAAGAATACTCTTATGAAAGCAATAAGATCAAAAGACAGATGTAAGATAATTCATGCAAGGCGTGATTATAAGTCCACACTCAAGTCGAGCAAAAAACACTGGGAAGAGTTATCATGGCAAGAATTAGTCCTGGCTGCCAGGGACTCAGACTTGAAATGTTTCTGGTCCTTGGTGGGCAGAAACATACGCAATGAGAACTCCAGACCTGATTGTCATATTTCCCAGGAAATCTGGTCTAGTTATTTCATCGAGTTGTACAGAGATAAGTCTGATTGCAAATGATGCCGAACCTACGCATGTCTCCTCCCCGACAGCTAGTTTGATTCCCTTTACTTTGAAGGAAACCGAAATTGCCATCAGGGCCCATAAATTAGGAAAGGCACCTGGGTTAGATGGCATACCCTCAGACATGTTTAAATCGGACTCGAAGCACTGGGGTCCATATGTCAATAGGGTATCAAATGATGTCTTGGCAAGTGGAATCTAGAGTGTTACGGGAAATTACAGACCAATTAGCCTCCTGGACAACTTACAAAAGATTTTTTGCTACCAAGTATTAGGCAGGCTTAAAGAGTGGATAGAAGAAAACCAAGCTCTTAGCCACTTACAGGCGGGCTTTAGGCAAAAAATAAGTACTGTTGATCAGGTCTTTCACTTCCTTACTATTAAATGGAAGATGGTGGACGTGGACGCAGGGAAGCTCTTTGTTGCGTTCGTAGATCTCAAGTCCGCCCTTGATCTTGTCCCACGCTGTAAGTTGTGGGAATTTATGAGTAGGGTTGGAGTGCCGGGCCCCAATTTAAACTTAATTACAGATCTGTGTTCGGAGTATTATACCAGAATTCGATGGGGGACAAAAGGGGAGCTGACGACTGATATTCCGATATGCAGAGGGTTGAGACAGGGGTCTGTGCTGGCCCCTATTCTCTTCCTCTTGTTTATTAACGCGTGCATTCCTTATCTTCTCGACTGTGTTAACGATGCTCCCAGATTAGGCGGGGCTAAGACCCCATGTCTTTTATTTGCAGATAATACTTTGTTATTATCTCAAACTGCTCTTGGGCTTTCTAACTTGCTCGAAAGGTTTATGGGCTTTTCCAAAGATTATTGCTTGGAAATCAATATAGTCAAAACCAAGTACATGGTATTTGGGGATACAAAATATAAAATGAAGAAATGCATACATCTGGAGGGCGAGGCACTAGAACGAGTCAGTGACTTTGATTATTTGGGAATTAAGTTGGAGGATTCACATAAATGGCAGGCCCATCTATCGAAGTCGCTTATGAGCTTAAAATAGAAGTCGGGGGTATCTTGAGATACACAGCCAGGTCCTCCAGATTTGCCATTACTCCCGCCATGGAAATATGTAAAGCCCAAGCAAGAGGGGGAAGGACCCTGCACCTGATTGGAGAATCAGGAGCCCCCTGTTTTTCACCCAGGAGCAAGGATAAAACTGACAGACCTACACCCACACCTCAGTTCCCTACCACATCCCTACCAGGAAGAACTACAGAAGAAGAAGGACTGCCCTGCTAGACCCCTAGCCTGCAACTGAACCCTGCACTCTGAATGACTGCACCACCTGCACACTTGGGCTTCACCACAAGAAGGACTTTGCCTGGTTTCAACTGGTTCAAGGAGGGACTCCCTGTTTGATACAGGTGAAAAAATGCTAACCAGAGTCACCTGCACCAATTCCTGAAGAAATCAACCAGCTGACCTCTGTCTAGTGGCATAAAAGGAGTTTGTGCCAGGTGCATTCTGGGAAGTTGTAGTCCACACCCCCAAGGATCATCTCAGAGCTTCTGGACCCTTGGGGTGAGCTGTGGACCCCAAAAGAACATCTGGGATAAGATCCAGAATTTTGGGGAACTTTAAAAAAAAAAAAAGCTCCATAGAGGGACCGACCCGCCGCGGCAACTCTAGCCGGCTTGCCTCAACCGCGACCCGGCCTGATTTGCAGGTTCGCCTCGGTGAAGAAAATCTCCAAAAAAGAGACTAAGTCTGAACGTACAAAGTTGACCGGGACCTCCCAGCCAGCGTATATATAAGTGTCTCTACTGTATATATAAATGTCTCTCTTGTATTTCTGAATATATGCGTCTCTCCTGTATTTCTTTATATCTAAGTGTGTCTCCTGTATTTCTGTATATATACGTGTCTCTCCTGTATTTCTATATATGTCTCTCTCCTGTATTTATCTTCTATATATGTGTCCCTCCTGTATATACAAGTGTCTCTCCTGTATTTCTGAATATATGCGTCTCTCCTGCTTTTTTATGTATGTGCCCCTCCTGTATTTCTGTATACATAAGTGTCTCTCCTGTATTTCTGTATATATGTGTCCCTCCTGTATTTATGAATATATAAGTGTCCCTCCTGTATACACGTGCCTCTCCTGTATATATCTTCTATATATGTGTCTCTCCTGTATTTCTATATATGTCTCTCTCCTCTATTTCTGTATATATAAGTGTCTCTCCTGTATATATGTGTCTCTACTGTATTTCTGTATATTTGTGTCCCTCCTGTATTTCTGTATATATGTCTCCCTCCTGTATTTCTGTATATATGTCTCTCTCCTGTATTTCTGTATATATAAGTGTCCCTCCTATATTTCTGTATATATAATTGCCTCTCCTCTATTTCTGTATATATGTGTCTCTCCTGTATTTCTGTATATATGTGTCCCTCCTGCATTTCTGTGAATATTAGTGTCTCTCCTGTAATACTGGATATATGTGTCCCTCCTGTATTTCTGTATATACGTGTCCCTCCTGTATACATGGTCTCTCATGTATTTCTGTATATATATGTGACCCTCCTGTATTTCTGTATATATGTGTCCCTCCTGTATTTCTGTATATATGTGTGTCTCCTGTATTTCTGTGTATATGTGTGTCTCCTGTATATAAGTGTCCCTCCTGTATTTCTCTATATATGTCCCTCCTGTATTTCTGTATGTGTGTCTCTACTGTATTTCTGTATATATGTGTCTCTCCTGTATATATGTGTCCCTCCTGTATTTCTGTATATGTGTCTCTACTGTATTTCTGTATATATGTGTCTCTCCTGTATATATGTGTCCCTCCTGTATTTCTGTAAATATATCTTCTATATATGTGTCATTCCTGTATTTCTGTATATAAGTATCTCTCCTGTATTTCTGTGTATATAAGTATCTCTCCTGTATTTCTGTGTATATAAGTGTCTCTCCTGTATTTCTGTATATATAGGTGTCCCTCCTGAATTTCTGTATATATGTGTCTCTCCTGTATTTCTGTGTATATGTGTCCCTCCTGTATATATGTCTCTCCTGTATTTCTGTATATATATGTGTCTCTCATGTATTTTTGTGTATATAAGTGCCCCTCCTGTATATATGTGTCTCTCCTGTATTTCTGTATATATACGTGTCCCTCCTGTATATACGTGTCCCTCCTGTATTTCTGTATACGTGTCCCTCCTGTATTTCTGTATATATAAGTCTCTCCTGTATTTCTGTATATACGTGTCCCTCCTGTATTTCTGTATATATGTGTCCCTCCTGTATTTCTATGTGTGTCCCTCCTGTATTTCAATGTGTGTGTCCCTCCTGTATTTCTGTATATATGTCTCTCCTGAATTTCTGTATATATGTGTCCCTCCTGTATTTCTGTAAATATGTGTCTCTCCTGAATTTCTGTATATATGTGTCCCTCCTGTATTTCTGTATATGTAAGTGTCTCTCCTGTATTTCTGTATATATGTGTCTCTCCTGTATTTCTGTATATGTAAGTGTCTCTCCTGTATTTCTGTATATATGTGTCTCTCCTGTATTTCTGTGTATATAAGTCTCCCTCCTGTATATATGTGTCCCTCCTGTATTTCTGTATATAGGTGTCCCTCCTGAATTTCTGTATATATGTGTCTCTCCTGTATTTCTGTGTATATGTGTCCCTCCTGTATATATGTCTCTCCTGTATTTCTGTATATATATGTGTCTCTCATGTATTTTTGTGTATATAAGTGCCCCTCCTGTATATATGTGTCTCTCCTGTATTTCTGTATATATACGTGTCCCTCCTGTATATACGTGTCCCTCCTGTATTTCTGTATACGTGTCCCTCCTGTATTTCTGTATATATAAGTCTCTCCTGTATTTCTGTATATACGTGTCCCTCCTGTATTTCTGTATATATGTGTCCCTCCTGTATTTCTATGTGTGTCCCTCCTGTATTTCAATGTGTGTGTCCCTCCTGTATTTCTGTATATATGTCTCTCCTGAATTTCTGTATATATGTGTCCCTCCTGTATTTCTGTAAATATGTGTCTCTCCTGAATTTCTGTATATATGTGTCCCTCCTGTATTTCTGTATATATGTGTCTCTCTTGAATTTCTGTATATGTGTCCCTTCTGTATTTCTGTATATATAACTGTCCCTCCTGTATTTCTGTATATATGTGTCCCTCCTGTATATATGTGTCTCTCCTGTATTTCTGTATATGTGTCCCTCCTGTATTTCTGTATATGTGTCTCTCCTGAATTTCTGTATATATGTGTCCCTCCTGTATTTCTGTATATATGTGTCCCTCCTGTATATATGTGTCTCTCCTGTATTTCTGTATATGTAAGTGTCTCTCCTGTATTTCTGTATATATGTGTCCCTCCTGTATATATGTGTCCCTCCTGTATTTCTGTATATATGTGTCCCTCCTGTATTTCTTTGTATATATGCGTCTCTCCTGTATTTCTTTGTATATATGCGTCTCTCCTGTATTTCTTTGTATATATGCGTCTCTCCTGTATTTCTGTATATATATATGTGTCCCTCTTGTATTTCTGTATATATAAGTGTCTCTCCTGTAGATATAATCTCAGAATTAGAGATAATATAAAAACGTCTGATAGAGATCAATATACTGATACACGCCAATCTCGTTCCTTTCAGGACTCATCGGAGAAGCGAAATGAGAGAGGTGGGCGATCAGAGCGAAGATCAGAGTACATGAAAGCGAGACAGGAATCACAACGCTCATCAGAGGTTTCTGTTAAAAAGGAAGACAAACCTGCCCAACAAAAAACCCTAATTAAAAAGAAAAAGGTGGCAGCAGTCGGAGTTCGACATGCCACCTAGGAAGATGGTCCTCTTGAACAGGAAGTGGGAACTAACACTGCTCGACAGCGCGGCCAAGGTCACAATAGTTTGCCGGAGTCTTCTAGAGCATCTGGAGGTGAAAGCAACTGACTTTATACAAGTAGAAACTCTGGACATGAGTGTCTCCACACCTGACAGGGTGTATAAAGTACCGCTACAGCTAGAAGGAGACATTGTGCGCAAAATAGACGCAATCTTTTGGGATCGTCTAGTAAATATATATGATGTTTTGTTGGCCGAACAGGATTGGCCACCTGAATTTGTCAGTACCTGCCCATATGGAGAAGATGTTATTAAACCTGCTTTCTCACCCCTTGTTCCAGAGGTACCCGCTGAAACCTATGCCACTAATTGTGATATAAGGCAGGTGCTTGTGCCAAAGCCCAGTCACGTAGGATGGGATAAAGAATCCCGCTACCATGTAATTCCTATTAAAAATCAACCCCAACCACAACCTCAGTATCCAATAAAACATGATGCTAAAGCACCTGTGAGGGAAATACACAACTAGAGTACCAGGGCGTAATTGAATCCTGTGTCTCCCCAATGAATCATCCATTATTCCCAGTAGCTAAACCAGACCATTCATACAGAATAGTCTGAGACTACAGACATTTAAACAGTCATACACACACACACGCTATACAAAACTCCCATAGCACAGCACTAATGAACAATATAGTGCGTAAAAAATACAGAACACTGGACATTTCCAGTGGTTTCTTCTGCCAGAATATAGCACCTGCGAGTAGAGACTTAACAAGTTTCAGTGCACTAGGCTCCCATTAAAAATTCTGTTGTTTACCCCAGGGGTATAAGAACAGCCCAGGACTGTTTGCAGTATGTGTTACTGCAATGTTGCACGAGATTGACCCTAAAGCAGTGTCCTATGTAGATGATATTTATCTTACGGATGATGAATTGCTACAACATTTAAGACGGGTAGCCTGCATTGTTGTCGGAGTGCTGAATTTAGCTACACATTTAACGTCAAAAACGTTTGAGAAAGCCTGCCAGTGTCAAGACAACTAGCCTGACCCAGGTCCATCTGCCAGTCCAAGGGATGTTGCCTTAGGAGGAAGGGTCGGGATACGACATAAGGAGCAAGGACCCTGCCAAAGTCAGAACCAAATGCCGTAGGCTCAGAGAAGAGAGGCCTAGAATGTCCACGCTCTCTTCCCAAATCAACCAACAGACAGAAATTTAAAAATGCTTGTGCTTCTTTGACTTCCTGTGCCCAGGCTTACACCCCCCTCCCCCCAATTATCCCAAAGACAATTCAGTTGGAGGGCTATGCAACTGTTTGCAGTAACTTCCAACTGACAATGCCGAGCACAGTAACACAGTAAAGTATTACAGGGCAACTTTTTGCTGAGAGATTTGGGGTTATGTAAATATTGCCCCACTACAAGTGGCCTTTTAGGCGTGAGAAGGTACTGCCTGATATCAACCATGAGGCATTGGTTATATGGGGGATTTTATCCACCTTCTTATTGTGGAGTTCAGTCTGGGTTAAGGAGCCAAGCTTACAGGAGCACCTGCCCCTAGACATTAGGTTGTGTGCTACAGGAAGTCATGTTTTAAGCTCTTGGAAGGCCAGCGTTCAACAACCCAGAGGGCATTACTAAAGCGGACATTGTTTAGCTGAAGCACACCTTCTCGCCGGGTGGCAGCCGAGAGCAAGGCCCTGGCTTGAATCAAGCAGTCAATGCAAAAGTACTGCATGGTAACAAGTTCCCAACATTATCATCAGCATCTGATTACTTAAAACTGGGTAAATTAAATCAGTTTTGGGTGCAAAGGGTACTTGGTTTCAAACTGATTTACCAGCTTGAGCTTGCACACTTTTTTTTTTTTTTTTTTTTAAATAGGTGCTTACTGAAAGAAGAAATTTAGCTTGTAAACTCCAGAGCTCAAGACCACAATCTCACTCTCTAAAAACAGCACTAACAGTCAGCTTTCATTGGAAGAAAATTATGGGACAAGCTAATTTGTAAAATGAGCTCACTAACCATCACAGGAAAGTGCTATATTCCGTCTTCTAAAGATAATGGGACATGGAACGGTCCTAAATACCATTTACAGACAATCAACTCTCAGGAGAGCCCCTCTGAGGAAACCTTGATCACTCTTTCCACATCTCAAAATTAGCACAGACACAGAAGTTCAGTTCAATACTTTATTTTACAATAACGTGAAGCTTTGAAGTGAGACAAGGTCTGGCCATCAAAGATTTCCTCCAAGAGGCTTCCTGTGGGAGGAGAGTCACCTACAAGAAAATAAAAAGAACTTGAGTGAGGACAGCTACAGCCACCTGAGATGTTCAAGCACCCAACATGAGAAACTAAGACCAACACTTTACACCACTCTGCTGTAAACCAAACTGGTAAGATTCTATTCAACCTACATTGGTTACTGAATTCAGTTTATGTAATTTGAATTGTGTATTCCTTAAAATTGGATTTCCAAGATTTCTCAGATTTCCCTGCCATGCATTGCCAGTTCGCATAAACCCATGACTTACCCTTTAATACTGCAGCTTGATTTTGATGGGGTCCAAGCAGACATGTAGGCAACTCAACGACCATCTATGTTTCAGGGATTGGTGCAGCACGGACAATGATGGCCACTTCTGAAGCTGGGGAATCTGCAATAGATAAGAACAGATTGGTACAAACTCAAGTGGAGAAGCCAATATCTTCAGATATGAAAGTGACTTAAATATTTATGCATACTGTGCCAGCAATAAGTCCTTCCAGTGTCAAAGATAACAGCTAGTCCAGGAATTAAAAGGTTCTCCTCTAGAGGAGAGATTTCACTGCGAGATGCCCGAATAGAGGTGTTCTGAGCGGCCCTTGGGTGCCAAAATCCAGGCTATCTCGAGAGAGAGGTGACAGATGGCGCCAATCTCTGCCACCTCTCTGTTGACATCAGCACTACAGCCGGTTCACCCAGTGGGACACCCTTTTTTGTGTATGGATGCCCACATGGGGCCCGGCTGCAGTGCTGAGGTCAGGCTTAAATAAAAGCCACTTTATTTTAATTTAGTCATACCATAATAGAAATAAAAGTAAGAAATAAAGTAGAGAAAATGGAGATACAAAAGGATAGGAAAAAGAGGAAGTGTTGCTAGCAGACCTACAACAGCATGGGATGGCAGGAGGCTAGTGTCTTGCAACCCCTAACACACTTACTGAATTGACCGATCACCAAAACAACGTCCAACTTAAGCTACATTCGTATCCAGCAACCTGCGCTTACTATTCAGGACCATTTCCCCCCTCACTAAAGTCTCCCTACTAATTCACATTCCTCTCCCTTTCTACTTCCCCTTAAGTCCCTCTCATGCACCCTGCCCTTGTATAATGTATTTTAACCTGTCAGCATGATGGTTGGATAATAGTCTCTCACCATCACCACCTACCCCAACCCAAATGCCTTGTAGTCTTAATCTCGGATCCCTTTTATAAGGAAGTTGAAACATTCTGGCCTTAGCTTTGGAAGTAAATGTCAAAATATAATAATTCCTGCAGATCAGCGCTTACGGGATAGGCCATTAGGACCAGTCCTTTGCAGTGTGAAATTTGCATCTCCCCCTGGTTAGGAGGTCAGCTTCAGGTGGTGATGAAGTTCAGAGCTTGCACTTAAGGGCAAGGCAAAATATAAATAAGATAATGACTGAACTGCACAACTTCCACGGCCCTCAACAGCACTAATGCATGTTGGTTGGAGTTCTAACAATGCTGCCCAAATTGAGTATAGGGTGTCACCAAGAATAAATGCCCTGCATCACCATCTGCACTCAAAAGTGACTCCAAAGGCAAGTTTAGCTTGTCTTCTCTTCAAAGCTACGAGAAAAAAAGAAAAAAGTCTCCCTCCACTCTTGGAACCTTGGTTGGGTTGTAAAAAGTGTGTAGGTGGCCTTTTTCTGCAATGGTGGACTAGCTATTTGGAGAAAAAAAAAGAATTTTTTTTTTTTTTTTTTTTTAATTATCAGGGTTGTGTCAAATCATGTATTAAAATTTTGTAAATTGGTTTGGGATTTATATTATTGTGTTGCCACGGTTAGTGTGTTCCCCATAACCAGTTACCACATTGCCTCAAAGTTTAGCCCGACTGCTTTTTTTGTGCTAAGCTACCCAGGGTTAAGTAAGTAACTTTGTGGTTCACCCTGCAAGGGATTGTGGCTGTTGCTGGACCACACGCTTGTCAACCAACAACCCAATTTCTCACACGAGGTTTGCAAAAAGAGCCAAAGAAAGATGGTTTTTGAACAATACCTAATGAAACAAGTCAAGACAGAGGAATCCATACTATGAACTATCACACATCATAGGGTATGGTGGGGAGCGTTCCTCAGTGGGGCTGGCTGGCTCACAAGGGTGGCAGTTAGGTTGGCATCAGATTCCCTGGTGAAAGCAAGAGCATAATGACAGGTAGACTGAACAGTTTCCTTGTGTGGGCAGGTTCATCCTTCAGCCAGAAGGTAGAAGTTCTGGTCTGGTTTTGACCTAGAAAGGTTTGTAGTAGACAGTACTTTAAGATGTCGGGCTATTTGGCTCCTCAACACCCTTGATGGATAGAGTTGTGATGAGCAGGTTCATTTATATGATTGGTGGGGGGCAGGGGGTGTTTAAGAATACACTCTAAGAGCCAGCTGAGCCCATGGCAAACAATGGGGGGGGGCACGCTAGTACAGATGAAATGACTGCAGAAACATTTTCTGGAAAGCCGCAGTTTAACCTAATCACTGCTGTGATGAAGTGCACTAACGACAAGGCAGAGGAGCTGCAGTTAGGATTTTTTCCAGTTTTAAATACCCGCTACCCCAATTCCTCTTGCATCCCTGTGTGTGCAGTTACTGTAGATTACTTCTGCAGGTGTCCTCCCATCTGCGTTCATGGAGTCTGGTTGCAGAGAGCCACACTAGTCTAGAAGAGAAGCCTTCTAGAGTTACTTATGACCACATGCACATGCACCAGCGTTGCCAGATTACTCAGAACTACACTACATTTCAACGAAGTCAGCTCCTTCTTTCCTGTACGTGCTCTGCGAGGACAACCCCAAGGGCAGCAATTCAACAAAGCTGGCTAAAGCCCGGAGAATTCAGATCCTAGATCTGGAGAAACTGTCTCAGTAGCAATTACTAGGTTTTGCTGAACTATTTCATTTGGAGAAACTAAATTCTTGAGCGCACTCATTTTGTGGATACTCCGCACAAGCCACAGGGACCACAGCAGAAACTAATCACAAAGACGAAGACAGCTAGCTAATTAATCACCAGCTGCTGAGATCACTCGTGGAGTAAAGTCTGCAGACAAGACCCACTAAAGAACCAGGTAAGTACTCCATGCCCAGGACTTGTATCAAAAGATTGGCTGCCAAAGAAACTCAAAGGCTTGAAACTGGCAGCGCAGAGACCACCACGAGGTACCAGCTTGTTATACTGCAGCTCTGCGACCACCTAAAAGAGAAGAATAGAGTTAAATAAAGTTCAGGGCAAAACAGGAACCCTTCAAAGCAGAACTGTCAATGGTGGGGGTCACTAGCAAATCAAGGCAGAATTTCACTTCTGTCCAAGTCTGAAAACATGCAAATGCCCATCAGACGTCAGAGCCACGGCTGGACCCAACACACTGATACCACCTTTGATTGGATCACATACGCTAGTGGGCAAAAAATAAATAAACCACATACACACACCAATACAATTCCCACCCCATGCAAAGGGAGACTGTACTCACCGATATGATAAGTTCCAGGAGAGAACGAACTACAAACCTGCATGGAAAGAAAAATACATACTGCAGTGCAGGCCCTGCTGTGAACTAGAAACATGTAGTTTACAAACAACCTAGACCTCCCTCTCAAACAGAAGCGTACCCCCTCCAACAACACCCTGCAACTGTAGTACCTTGTAATGGCACATAGATGACCAGAACCCCACAAAGAGAAATATTGTTGCAAGACCCTAAATACAAGCTCAGTAGCCGAAAGACCCTGGAGACAGAGTGACCCCCCAACAGCTACGAAAAACCGGGGTCACAATCTTTCCAAATTCGTAACAAACGTTGCTCACCTTTGAGACGCCCCTCCCACGTCCTGAACTGCACCTTTAAGGAAGAAAAAAAAAAAAAAAAAAAAAACAACCTCCAATTGAAGTTAATCTTAACATTGGTACCTTGGAGCCAGGATCATGGGCTTCAGCAATCACCTGGCGAACTAGAATACCGAACAGCATTAATGCACGATAGAACCATGAAACTGACTCATTTCAAGGGCCAACAGACCCAGAAAGTACCCCCCCCCCCACCGTAAAGCCCAAATAGTGTTCTACCTTTAACGGTTCCAACAAGCATTGCAAACTGTTACAATCGTCTGCATTTCAGGTCACCCCGGGATTTAGTATTTCCTCACGAAGGGTCACAGCTACTCTGGATCTGTAAAGTATAAATTAATTTAGGAACAATTAACCTACTAACATGTTTAATAGGGTTTACAGCACTCAGTTACCCCAGAGCGGTCCTTCCCGTTCATGGAAGTTACTCCAGTTAGTTATATTGAACTACAACTCCCAGAATACAGTCATGTATTAAGTAAACGAAATTTCCTTAATAAGTCAAGTGAAGGGAAGCAGTTTGCAATGAAGACACGCTGTTCTAAGGAAACACGATACAAACACGTAATTTTTAGTAAACCGGAAAACGTCCGTGGCTGAAAAGCATAAAAACAAAACATCAGGTTAAATATTTTGTTCAGGACAAGTTACCGTTTACTTGAAATATTAACAAATAAAGGGAGACAAAAAAAAAAAAACACACACAATAACTGAACTATGACGGCCTCTGAAAGGAAACATGACCTGATATTGAAGCATCTTCCAGGCGGACGGTGGAAACAACTGAAGGTTTAGAAAGAACATAAAATAAAGATCCCCCCCGACCCTCGTCCACTCACCTCCCTCTTTAGCCTCCACCCGAGCTCCTTCGAGAGGATACGAGCATAAAATTCTGCAACTAGAAAAGAACCACAGACTCCAAAACCACAGAAAACCTTCTGTGAGAGATAAAACTAAACACTACTATTAATAGCGAAAACTAGCAGAGAGAACCACAGCCTCTAAAGGCAACACGAACAAAACCGCCCACCTCACCATACGCCCAAGAAACTCACCTGAAAGAAACTAAAGCATCTTCTGGCCTGACCCTTTTTAAATTCACAGCCTGGGCGACATCGGGTCATGTGGCCACCTCTGGACCAATCAGAAGCTCTCCCATAATTACAAGCCACGCCTATTCCGTGCATGTGACAGTCTCCTGGCCAATCCAAGGCTTCCATGAGACCTTGGCGGCAACGAGAAGAAACAGGTGGGAGCTGGATGGGCGGCAGCCAGGTGAAGTCGTCGATTGGCTCCCGAGGGAGAGCTGGGGCTGTGACTGAACAGGTGGTGATAGGAGGCAGCTAGGTGAGGATGTCATTGATTGACTCCTGTATAAGAACCCGTGTTTCCATGCAGTAACAGGCCCTTTGCAGAGCTGCACTGGCCACCTTTTTTTGCTTAATGCTATATTTGAGTATTAAAATTGTACTAGTGAGGTGCAACCAGCGCCCAGGCCGTGTTACCAAGTTTACACATGACAAAATGAAGAAGTAATACTCCTACACAATGTGCACCATTATGCCACATAATTTACTTATCCCTGCCAGGTAATTTGACTATCTCCTACCACATACTTCCAGTGGTCCTGGTTATAGCCTTGGTTCACCTGCATTGCGCAGCACTGAACATGTCAGGTTTACCACCTTTGTTAAAAGAGAGCCTAGGCGTGCATTAATGGGTGGCTGACGTGGCCCGAGATGTCAGGTTTAGAAATACTGGTTATTCGATCAGGTTTCCTTTTGTAACGGGTGCTCCAGTCCCCAGACAAGATGAGGTAACCCCTCAAAACAAGTTTCAAGCCTCACACAATACACACACTTGCAACAATGCGTTCTCTGTGATGCAGTTCCATTACAAAGGAAGAACACCAAAAGGTATGGGGGTGCCAATCAGTGCACTGCGGTACCTGGTATTACTCTGCAATTGGCATCATTAACACATCGACTTATACACTGGAGGCCATCAACTACCATAAACGCATGCCTGAAAAAATTAAAATAGGAAACTAGCCCCCACCCCCCACTCCCGCCCCCAAAATTGAACTCAATACAACACTTTATTTTCTTGAAAAATAAAGTGCTAAGAATCACTGGAGGAATGACCCCACTGCCTGACTCCAAGGCTTGTTGAATCCAAGGTGGGCTCAGTATGGGACAGCGGACTCAAGATTTGTTTCATGATGCAACATGAACATTTTTGACAACTGACATTTAATTTCAGGTAGCCATACCACCGTTTCCTTCAAATGAGTCCTTAATCCTCAGTTCTTCGTTTGTTCTGTCACTGTGCCCTGTGGAGCGGGACCATTGCTGTCACATGGTCCATCACACATAACACAGCAAATGATGGAGGACAGTTCTTTCACGACAGTGGATATGGCTTTGTGTTCTTTCTGATGCAGTCTTCGTAATACCCCTTTTTAAATCAAAGTATACCAGACAGCACAGCTGTCTGATTTGTTAATGACATTGGGGATTGGGGGGAGGAAGGGCATTCAGAAAGCTTCCCGGGGAATGCATTCTACCTGTTACTTGCCATTGGCTTTGTGGTTTGTAACTCACATTTTCTGGCTTTCTGTTTACTGACTTTTTTTGTCTTAGGCTGACCTGGTTAATTTCGTCTCTCACAAGGAGTAAATCATCTTCACACCACCTCTCTTTGCATTTTTCCATGAGTGCTCATTTTCTGTAATCAGGGCTGTAAATATTGTTCTTATCCTGTCACATTTGGTGTGCATTCAAAGACAAGGGTCAAATGTCAGTCTTTCTTCTGAGGGAACTTGGTGTTTACTTTTCTTTCTGGGAGGTCAAAGTGAGAGGATTTATTTGACATTCATGCTGGATACAGGGGTAGACAGGGGTTGGAAAGGGTTTATGTCTAGAACACAACAACATTTAAATGAACTGTGTAAGTATTTCAGAATATATCAGAATTACAATAGCACAAATGAAACACTTGTTAATTCTGAAGTGTTTTGGGAATAAATACTTTAATATGATCAAAACAAATCAATACAGGAACTGATGCCATTTCCACACATTATCATTTGTGTGCTATATAGTTTTATTAGTAAAACTGTTAAGTCTGTGCAAATGTAATGGTCATTTCAATTGAAAATGCATTCTTTGTAATGGCAGTGTGCTACCACCCCATGCATACTCCACGCTACTGCACTCTGCACCACTCCACTTTACACAATACAACTGTGCCATGCACCACAGCACTGTACTCCACTCTACAATAGAAAGGCATACAGTGAACTGGACTGGTGCACTCTGCAACACTTTACTCTATGCCAACGTACTCTACACTACTGCATGCTTTGCCCATGCTCTCTAAAACATTCTGGTCTAGGCTAAGCCACTTTACTCTGCACAATTCCACTCTACGCCACTGCAACACCGCACTCTACGCCACTGCACTCTATGCCAATATACTGTACATCAATGCACTCTAGTCTTTACCATTCCACTCTACGCCGCTGCACTCTATGCCAATCCACTGTGCGGCACGCTAACCTATTCTGCACCACTGCACTCTATGCACAGTACTCTACTTCACTATATTCTATTCCTCTACACCACTCTACTGTACCCTGCTCCAATCTAAGCCACTTCTCTACTCAAAACTTACTGCTCTACACCACTGTAGTCTCTGCCACTCTACACCACTGTACTCAACGACACTACTCTGGAGCACTGCACTCTCTTCTGCTGAACCTTATACCACTCTACTCTGCACTCTACAGCACTGCACACTGCACCACTCCACTCTACACAACTGCATTCTTTGCCCATGCTCTCTACATCATTCCAGTCTAGGCTACACCTATGTACTCTGCAAAGTTCCACTCTATGCCACTGCAATCTATGCCACTGCAACAACGCACTCTATGCCAATGCACTCTAGTCTTTACCGCTGCACTCTATGCCAATCCACTGTGCGGCACGCTAATCTATTCTGCACCACTGCACACTATGCCACTGTACTCTATACTACTTTATGCCATTACTCTCACCACTCCACTCTAAGGCACTTCTCTACTCCGAAGCAATCTACTCTATACCACTGCACTCTACTACACTCTGCACCACTGCACTCTACGTGACTGCACTCTATGCCACTCTACTCGAAACTACTGTTCACTCCAATACACAACACTCTATGCCCCTCCACTCTACAACCCTCTATTCCACTCTTCGTCATTCACTCTACAATACGCTGTGCCACTCTCCTCTATGCCACTGACTTTTAGCAATGCTGGACATCATCCATGCTGGTGAGTTGAACACATTTGCAAAGCCAAAAGCTCTAGCATAGGCGAGACCTATTGGTTTTGCCAATGCTTTTTCTTAGGTGCAGTTTCTAGAGATTCCTGTTGCTGGCCATGTAACCTCTGTGGATGATTGTGTCAGAAACACAGCAATATTATTTCCATAAATGTTGCAATATTGTTGTGAATTACCCAGGCATTCACCCATCCTCATCACAGTCCTAACAAACGAAGCTTGACTTCCAAATAGGATTACCACCTAAAGCCTGTATTTTTAGCCCTTTTCTGTACATACTTAAAACAGCAAATATAAATAGAAAACGCTTTTAAATGTGTTCTAGAGCTCATTAACTATCCTTGATAAATAAAGTAAATAGACAGAAAAGTCATGTTACAACTGAATACAATCCATTTTATTTATAGCCCTATTTAGTACCATGTCCAGGCCCTTGCACTCCTAAAACCACAACAAGTGGCCGGTATTTTTCTTTTGGACAGGTGGCAACCCTACTCCCACCTGACAGAGGTCTAGCAAGCGTCAATAAAAGCAGAAGCACAAGCCCATGGCCCCACCCCCATTATTTCCCATGAGAGCCTGGGCTACAAATGTCACTTCCTGCTTTATTTCTGTTCCCTGTGGTGGGGGTCTGGCAAGAACCAATCCTGTTTTGTTTATTTTAAGGTGACGATTTTGGGATTTGGTAACTGCTAACTGCTTACCAGGGCAGGGGTGATCCCCTCTCTGTTACTCCACATGCTCCCGCTTTCCTTCTTATTTCTATCTCCTGTTCTTTCTCTTTTGATCTTGCGCTTTCTTTTTTGGCTTCCTCTTTTTACATTTCTTTTCTCTCTTTCTTGTTCTTTTATCTTTAGTTTCTCGCTTGATTTAATTTACTGTTTTTCTCTTTCTTTTGTCTTTCATTCTCTTTCTCTTCTTTCTGTCAGACATTCTTTTTCTTTCTCTGGCACCTGCCTTTTCCTCTCTTTATTGCCTTTTTTTCTCTTTCACTTTCAATCTTTCACTTTTCCCTTACTGGAAAATCTTGTGTTGCTTTTACTGTGTTATACATATTGTCAAAATCCTCCCTAAAGTACAATTTCGCTGCACTTAGGCCCACAAAGTCCAGCAAGGTATCAAACCAGATAAAAACACACACATCAAGTTCGAATTTGCAGTCCCCAAAATGGGATGTCAGAATTGATCATATTTCTCTGGCTCACCTCACAATCAGATTCCAGGCCTTTATTACCCCTATTGGGCCAAGTTAAGTACTCTGTTCAGGATCATATGCCTCCCCACACGAAAGGGCAATCAACAATGATGGACCCACTTCCTGAGAAAGAAAAGGGATGGGAAGGAAATCTGCATCTGATAATTACCTTGTCACATTGCATCTGGGCAGGGACTACTGTAGACTGGTCCACAAAGCTACTCCTTGCAGCAAGCACAGATGCCTGCAGTCTGCCATACATTACAAGCACCCACAGAGCAAGTCTTTACACATTCAAAACTGCTCTTACTTGCAAAAGTGGGGACTTTTTAAAAATCTTTCTAATTCACTTAATATAATTTTTTTAGGCCAACTCTATCTTCTGTCCCAGTTTGATTCCGTGGCCTAGCAAGAAATCTAGCAATTCCAGAGCAGCCCCATTCCTTTTCTCAGGAGTTTCATATTGCATGATTTTCTGAGTCAGGTTAATTTTTATTTTCCATCTATTCACCCTGTTTTTTCTGGTGATGCCCTTTCTGCCATTTTGGTTTTAATTTCTTGTAATTTTGTCACTACCATACCACTTATTTACAATTATGAAGCACTTTGCTTAAAAGGGCTCTAGCAAATTCAAATAAACTAAGTTGCATAATGGGGACAACTTACAATGCTGGAAGAGGAGGCACATGCAAGTATGTCCTGCTCTTAAGCAAGCCCTGCCATGCGGGACTGCACCATACTTCCAGGCTTCTTTGCCAACAGTGCTTTGCATGCTGGGATTTGTAGTCTTAACCTTTTGAAAGAAAACACAAACATTTAAGCAGCTCTCCCAAATACCACACATCAGCATTAGACTAACGCCTTTTAGTGTTGGTGTCAGCATACCTGCACTAAAATGCATTAGTCATAAAATAGCACCTTCTGGACCTCCGGTTATGAAGCGCTATACTGGCCTCGCTTCTTTCACAGAAACAACCATCACCTCTTTAGCTTGCCATGGCAGAAGTGCCTGCTGTGCTGTGTGATGCTGCTGCAGAGCCATCTGACAAATTCACTCTCAGATTTGCGCATGCACTGTCCTCATCTGGATCCATCAGTGCCTTGTTTGCTGTTGTATTGTTTATTTCCAGTAAGGCTCTACAGACTGTGGTTACGGGACAGCAGCAGACAAATGCAGGCCGCAGCATGCAGGTTTTTTTTTTCCTGAGTTCCAGCACCCCCATCTGTAGTGGTGCTGGAACAAATCTCCGAGAGGGGGGCTGCCATTACTCTTATATCACTGAAATCATAGGGAATGTGAATAATCTAAGCATCACATGAAAACAAGTGTAGCCAAGGTGACACGTCCATTCAGTGATGGTATGTAGCTGACGGTGCATCTTAGAGCACATTGACAGATAGCATGAACATTTTCTGTTAAAATAGGCACTACATTTTGAAACATATGCAGTTTTATTGGTATAACTATATAGGGCAAAAAATAATGAGTGGAAGAACAACTTACTTACCTTCGGTAATGCATTATTTGGAGAGACATATTCTAGTTGCAGACTCCTTACCTCAGAAATTTCCCCAGTCTGGATCCGGAGATTTTTCTTGAGCAGTACCCTAGCATGCTATTAAGTGGCGTTGGTCGGCTCAACGACCGCCATCGGCGTTGTGCGTGCCGAACATGATGTCGAAGGGCCTATATAGGCACCACTCCGGCACAGACACAGATTTAATTAGACAAGGCAACAAAATGAACCAAGTAAAGATAGATGAAGTGGAATAGAAGTGATAAGAAAAACAAAATAAAGAAAGTATGATAGAAAAAGATTATGGAGGGACGCAAGAAAAAGAAAACTTCTTGACCAGTGAGTCGGTTGTATCCAGTCCGCAGCAGGTTGTGAACTTTGCTGCGTCTCTCCCACCAGCATCTGCTTGGAAAAGTACGGCTTGGGCCTCCGCCAGGACCTGAAGAAGCAATCGTATCCCACAGCATCTGGGAATAATGGCCCAAAAGGCCAGGCTGGTGACAGAAAACATCTTCTTCCCAAGTGTGTCAAGCCTCTTGAATTTCCTATCCGGGGGTGCAGAAAGGAACGTGCCCTGAGAAGTGGATGCTTGGATAACCAAGCTCTCAGGGGTGGGATGTTGTGTTAGGACATCTGGGTGACGCAGGGCAGGGTGATGGAAGCGGGCAATAGTTTGGTTCACAGGAGCTCCTGTGCTGGGTTTGGACCAAGTATCCAGAAGGACATCAGTGAGGGCTTCATTAACCCCGTGTGTGCCGCGGGTCAGCTGGTCTGATCCAGGCACACAGTTGCCATGTGCCTGGGACGAGACCAGCTCGTCCTGCACCTGGCCCACACACCCCCTGTCGGGGATGGAAGGGGAATCGCTTCTCCTTCCACCACCGACCCCCTCCACCCCCCTAGTGATGTCTGATAACATCAGCACGCAAATCGCGTGCTGACCTCATCGGAGGTCACCTCGGATCACGCTGGAACCATGCTTCCAGTGCGATCTCCCGGAAGAGAAATACTTTTGCATTTCTCTTCCGACCAGGATGTGGGGCGGGAGAGACAAGAAAGGAAAGGAAGGACCTTTCCTTTCTTGTCTCTCACAGCATTTCTGCTGCCCAAAATGCCCACTAGACACCAGGGATTTTTTTTTGTGATTTTCAATAAAAGTAGCGGCCCCTTGGGAAAGGGACGCTCCCTAGGGGGGCCATAATATTTTTAGGCCATTTCTCCCCCCCTGTGGGCAGGGCAGAAAACCCCTAGACACCAAGGATAATTTTTGTGTGTGTTTTTTTCTTTTCTTTTATGTGCAGAGAGCGACCCCTTAGGCAAAGCTCGCTCCCCTGGGGGGCAAATTGTATTTAGCCCATTTCTACCCACCTTGGAGGCAGATCAGCCTATTTTTGTTAGGCCAATCTGCCCCCAAGGGGGGGCAAAAACCACTAGACACCAGGGATTGGTGTGTGTGTTTTGTTTGGGGGGGGCAGCCCCTTGTGCAAGGGTCGCTCCCCATGGGGGGCACATTACTGTTGGCCATATCTTCCCCCATTGGGGGCAGATTGGCCTATTTTTGGAAGGCCCATCTGCCCCTTAGGGGGCCAGAAAGTTCACCAGAGACCAGGGAAGATTTGTTTTCAAAATAAGAGGGTGGGAGTACCCCAAATAAATGGGGCCAAAGTTGTTCTGCCCACCACTGGGCAGATGGGGCAATTACTCCCGATCCACACCCTGAGGGACAGAAAGTCTACTAGATGCCATTGAATAAAAAAATAAAAATAGTGGGGTGGTGGCTACCAACCAGTATGGGCCTGGTTATGCCCCCACTCCAAATGAAGGGGGTAACAGTCATTCAGCTCTCCCCTTGCACACTAAAACATCTTATCACACAGCAAGCAAGAGGACATTTGATTATTTTGTGTTTTGGTTTTCTATTTGGGCCAAGAGAGCTTGGTAACTCTCAAACTCGTCCCACTAGGAATGGTGAGGGCTGCTCTTTTTTGACTTTGGGACGTTGCCATGTAGAATAATCCACAAGATCTAGATGCATCTGAAAATTAAACATCTGGTTGATTCCAGGGTGGTGTGCTTCACATGCACCCCGCACCACTTTCTTACCCACAATGCCCTGCAAACCTCCAACTTTGCTGGAAATCACACATTTTTCCCACATTTTTGTGATGGAACCTTCCGGAATCTGCAGGAATCCACAAAATTCCTACCACTCAACATTGTCTCATCTATACCAATAAAAATTCTGCTGCATTTGTCAGCCTAAAAATGTTTTTTTTTTCAAACTGCCCTTTTGGATCCGCTTTGGTTCCCCCCTCAATTTTGACATGTTTTTTGCTCTTCCCTGTCACAGGCACTTGGCCCACCTACACAAGTGAGGTATAATTTTTACCGGGAGACTGAGGGGAACGTTGGGTGGTAGGAAATTTGTCCCGGTGCGGTGATCCCACACAGAAATGTGGGGAAAACGTGATTTATTTCAGCTAAATTTGAGGTTTGCTGAGGATTCTGGGTAAGAAAACATTGGGGGATCCACACAAGTCAAACCTCCCTGGACTCCCTCGGGTGTCTAGTTTTCAGAAATGTCTGGGTTTGGTAGGTTTCCCTAGATGGCAGCTGAGCCCAGGACCAAAAACACACGTGCCCCCCGCAAAAACAAGTAGTTTTGTATTTGGTAATTTTGATGTGTCCAGATAGTGTTTTGGGGCATTTCCTTTTGTGAGCACTAGGCCTAACCAAACAAGTCACCCCATCTTGGATTCCTCTAGGTGTCAAGTTTCCAAAAATGCGTAGGTTTCCCTAGGTGCCATATGAGCTAGAGGCCAAAATCCACAGCTAGGCACTTTGCAAAAAACAGCTCTGATTTCTTTTGGAAAATGTGATGTGTCCACGTTGTGTTTTGGGGCATTTTCTGTCGCAGGCGCTAGGCCTACCCACACAAGTGAGGTACCATTTTTATCAGGAGGCGGGGGAATGCTGGATCAAAGGAAATTTGTGGATCCTCTCAGATTCCAGAACTTTCTGTCACCGAAATGAGAGGGGAAAAAGTGTTTTTGTGGCCAAATTTTGAGGCTTGGAAAGGATTCTGGGTAACAGAATCTGGTGAGAGCCCCACAAGTCACCGCATTTTGGATTCCCCTAGGTGTCTAGTTTTAAAAAATGCACAGGCTTGGTAGGTTTCCCTAGGTGCTGGCTGAGATAGAGGCCAAAACCTACAGCTAGGTACTTTGCAAAAAACAGGTCCGATTTCAATGTAAAAATGTGATGTGTTAATGTTATGTTTCCTGTCGCGAGCATTATGCCCACCCACGCAAGTGAGGTACCATTTTTATCGGGAGACTTGGGGGGACACAGAATAGCAAAACAAGTGTTATTGCCCCTTGTCTTTCTCTCCTTTTCTTCCTTCCAACTGTAAGACAGTATGTAAAAAAGACGTCTATTTGAGAAATGCCCAGTAATTCACATGCTAGTATGGGCACTCCGGAATTCAGAGATGTGCAAATAACCACTGTTTCTCAACACCTTATCTTGTGCCCATTTTGGAAATTTTCTTGATACCTATTTTTCATTGTTTATATTTCAGCAAATAAATTGATGTATACCCGGTTTAGAATGAAAACCCACTGGAAGGTGCAGCTCATTTATTGGCTCTGGGTACCTAGGGTTCTTGATAAACCTGCAAGCCCTAAATATTCTCGCAACCAAAAGAGTCCAGCAGACGTAACGGTATATTGCTTTAACAAATCTAACATCGCTGGAAAAAGTTACAGAGTAAAACGTGGTGAAAAATGGCTGTTTTTTTTCACCTCAATTGCAATATTTTTTTATTTCAGCTATTATTTTCTGTAGGAAACCCTTGTAGGATCTACACAAATTACCCATTGCTGAATTCAGAATTTTGTCTACTTTCAGAAATGTTTAGCATTCTGGGAACCAGCATTGGTTTCACACCTGTTTCTGTCACGAACTGGAAGGAGGCTGAAAGCACAAAAAAAGGTAAAAATGGGATATGTCCCAGTAAAATGCCAAAATTGTGTTGAAAAATTGTGTTGAAAAATTGGGTTTTCTGATTCAAGTCTGCCTGTTCCTGAAAGCTGGGAAGATGGTGATTTTAGCACCACAACCCCTTTGTTGATGCCATTCTCAGGGGAAAACACCACAAGCCACCTTCTGCAGCCCGTTTTCCCCATTTTATTTAAAAAAATGAAATTTTCACTGTATTTTGGCTAATTTCTTGGTCTCCTTCAGGGGAACCCACAAATTCTGGATGCCTCTAGAATCCCTAGGATGTTGAAAAAAAAAAGGACGCAAATTTGGCATGGGTAGCTTATGTGGACAAAAAGTTATGAGGGCCTAAGCGCGAACTGTCCCAAACAGCCAAAAAGGCCTGGCACCTGAGGGGGAAAAGGCCTGGCAGTGAAGGGGTTAAAGGGAAGCAGAGGATGAAACCCCAGGTTGAAGCACCTGTCAGGAGATTAATTGACTGCCACTGAAGGCAGCACAAGGTTCAGGACCTCAGCTGCTTTACGCACCACCATGGAGTTTGAAGCACCCACCTCCGTAGGAACGGTAGTGGGTGAGAGCATGCCAGTGTCTGGGGAGTTATCCAAGCCACTGGCTTCATTCAGTTCCACAAACCAGTCCAAGGGGGTCTTGGAACTAGTATTGTAAAGGGTCCAGGGACCCCTCCCCTTCCTCACCGTAACCCAGCACAAAATAATAACAGGGCTCAGAATCCGACACAGGGGGCAAGACACCTACCAGAGTCAGCATCATACGATGCCCATCGAGCTTCATGTTGGAGTCAGCAATGAGAATGGGGACGGCGCAGCCCGAGGGCACTGGGAACGTCCATGACGGGACCGGTACCAGGGAAGGTCAAGGTGGTACAACCAGCGCTGGTTTGGATCCAGGAATGGATCCATGGGTCCCCCCTCAGAGCCGAGGCCAGACTGCCAGCATGGAATACAAAGGGGTGACTTCTGACTCAGGGGGCCCGAAGGTGCACCAATGGAGTCAGACTCCCCAAAGATGAGGCACATGGCTTCATAAAAATCATATAGCTGGACAGGGGTTGCTCAAGCTCCAAGAAACTCGCAGAAAATGCAGTCCTTGGGGAAGAAATGTAACAACACAGTTTGCAGGTAATTACTCAATTTACAATCCCAGTCTCATGGAGTTAAATTATCCAACCGGGTGCAGAGGTTAAAGTTGGTGTCCGAAGCCCAATGGAATCCTATTGAGACAGGGGGCACTCAGAAAGATAGAACTGGCAGGTAAGTACCTGCAAATTCATGGCACAGACCTGGGGGGGTTTAGCTCAGCACCAGTGGGGGGCCACAGGTCAGCACCAAACACACCCTCTCTGTGGCACAGGTGCAGCTGGGTGCAGGGTGCAAACATAGCATCAGGAGCCCAGTGCTTTTCAGTGAGGAAAACCCGGGGGTCACAAAGATGCCACTGGCATGGTCTATGGAGTAGACTGAAGAAAACCAGCTGCTGGGCAGCTAAGTAGACTGCCCACTGGACGTTGCTGGACTGTTGGTTGGGTTCCCCAATGACGTGGGGCTGCAAATGCAGGGGTACCTTCAGGCCTCGGGATATCTTCACCAGATCCATTCACACGGGGGGCTCTGGATTTATGCTGCAGACGTCCTCGTCATGGTCAGAAGGGGTCAACCCAGGGTGGTATCACCTGGAGACTCTCTCTGGTCCAGTTGGCCACCTGGACCCAGGCTGTGGACGTTGGGTGCAGAGTGGCCAGGACTCACGAATCTGGGGCAGTTCTGGAATACTTCCTGGAAGTTTCTTTGTGGACAGAGCCACTGTCCTCAGGAGATCTTGGTCTGTGGGTAGGCAGGTAGTCCTCTGGGGGTTTGTAGAGGTCACTGGTAGTGCAGGACTAGTCATCTTCTTGTAGCAGGAGTCTTGAAGCTGCAGACAGGCCAGTAGGACTGGGGACAACTCAGTTGTCATCTGGAGTATTATCTGCTTGTGCAGCTCATCAGTCCTTTTCAGGTCACCAGGAATCTGAAGAGTAAGGGTCAGGGTTTCTCCTTAATACTAGATCTAGGGGCATTACTGGGATCAGAGGGCAGCAGCCAATGGCACTGAGCCTGAAGGTGGTTGCACCCTTCCTGTGCCCAATCCCTTTGAAGAGGGGGTCAAATTCCTAACCCGATTGGGTATCACCCTCCAAAACAAGATGGAGGATTCTGTGGGGGTGGGGGGGGGGGGGGTCACCTTAGCTCTAGGCACCCTAGGTTTGGTACCACTTCGGGTGGACACTCCTCCTGGTGTTTACTAATTTACTTGTCGGACCTGCCATCAAATGTGGGGCTTGGTCCAGGGAGAAGGCATCTCCACTAGCTGGAGTGCCCTGGGGCAGTGTAACATGAGGCAGGAGCCTTTGAGGCTCACCACCAAGTGTTGCAGTTCCTGCAGGGGGAGGTGTGAAACTCCTCCACCCAGAGCAGACTTTGTCGCTGACACCAGAGAGCACAAAGGCTCTTACCCCATGGTTTCAGACATTTGTCTGTTAGTGGCAGGCTGGCACAGACCTTACACTAGAGGGTTGGATGAAATACAGGGGAAATCTCTAAGATGCCCTCTGTGTGCATTTTACAATAAATTCAACGCTGGCATCAATGTGGGTTTATAGTGCAGAGATGTTTGATACCAAACTTCCCAGTCTTCAGTGAAGTCATCATGGAGCTGTGGAGTTCATAATGACAAACTCCCAGTCCATGTACTTTATATGGCCACACTACACTTACAATGTCTAAGAATGGACTTAGACACTATAGGGGCATAGTGCTCATGCCGCTATGCTCTCACCTGTGGTATAGTGCACTCTGCTTTAGGGCTGTAAGGCCTGCTAGAGGGGTGGCTTACCTAGCCCACAGGCAGTGGTTTGTGGGCATGGCACCCAGAGAGGGATGCCATGTTGACTTTACCTTTTTCTCCCTACCGACACACATAATATGCAATGGCAGTATGCATGTGTTTGGTGAGGGGTCCCTTAGGGTGGCATAATAAATGCTGCAGCCCTTAGAGACCCTCCCTGACTACAGGGCCCTTTTTACCACTGGTACCTTTTATAAGGGATGAACTGTGTGGCAGGGGTGTGCCAATTGTGGAAGCAATAGTACAGTTTAGGGAAAGAACACATGTGCTGGGGTCTGGTTAGCAGAATCCCTGCACACTCCGCATCAGATATGAGGCAAAATTGTGTGTGTCGGGGTTATCCATGCCAAAAAGGGGCACTTTCCTACAGCTGGCTCTAGACCATTTCCTCTTTTGGGCTCTCACCAACCCCTGGGAAGTCATTTGCAAGGAGACAATAAAGGGGAAGGTCTGAACTGACTACCACCCATGTCGAACTAAGGTACCCAGCTATTTCTAGGGGTACTAAAGCAACAGGCCTATTTAGTAACTTCCCCTGGGATATCCTTTACTCAGAGTCTCACCTGGGATATACTGGTTTGAGAGTTCAAGTCTATTGTGCACAATGGTGTGACTGGTACAAGTATCTCTCAGGGTGGTGGTTAGAACTGCATTCACTAGAACTCACCCTTGGGTCCCTCTTTCCAGTTAAAAGTTACAAGGACTTCCTCATCTGAGGAATCATCCTCTAAGGCTACACTGGAAACCCCTGGGGGCACAATAGTGGGTTTGCTTTTAGGACAGGAAGGGTCCTTGGTTTGGTGTTCTGTCTGCTTAAAGTCAAAGCACCAAGCCTTTGTGGCATCCCAGGACTTACTGTGATACCCACGTTTCATTTTTTAGGTGTCGTGGGGCCCATCCTCCTAAACAAATTTGTGTGGGACTACAGCGGATTCATTTTCTTGATTTTGAAAGTTGTCTACCTTTTCCTCTTGGTTGAGCTTCCCCACTCCTTTCTTTTGGTCACTCCTTCCATGACTTCTTTGACATTCTAGTTTTATCTCAATGACCAGTCTTCCTCTCAAACTTAGTTTTCTCACTAAAAAGTCTACAAACTCAACCCAAGACTGACTCAGTGTTTTCTGAGTCTCCATGAACCAGATTCTATATTTCTCAGTGGTAAGCCGGAATCCCTCAATCAGGATTCCCTTCACGAGGTCAAAGCCTCAGCATTTGTTCATCAAGTGTCAGGAGTCTATCCCTACACATGCCTTAAAACAGCTCCCAGAGTAGAGAGCCCCAATACTTTTTGTTGAGTTTCCTCATCCCAGAAGCCCTCCCAAAGGCAGAGAACCCTTTGGTGATATCATCACCTTCCTCATATTTGGCGACAATCCCTTTGGGGATTTCAGGATGTAAAGGTACCTTCTTTCTCCCTCTTTAAGTTATTGCTGCCACCAGAGATGGTCCTAGGCCCAACTCAGTTCTTTCTCTTTCTATTTTCAATAGTTTTCCCATAAGGGCCACACTCTAGGCTTGTTTGTCCAGTTTTAGGTCTGGTTCTTCTAGCACTTTTCTGGGCCTGGAGGAGCCGGGCTGACCCCCAGGTCCAGTTTTAGGGAGTTTGGCAACATGGGCCACCCTATTGGCTAGTTTGTCCAGTTCTAGGTCCGGCTCCTCTAGCTCTTCTCTGGCCCTGGAGGAGCCTGGCTGACTCCCAGGTACAGTCTTGGTTTAGAGGTTTCTACTGTTATTCGTTCCCTATGTGTTATTAGAAGGAGAACCCTCCTTGAACACTGTTGTCAGGCTCGTCCTCACAGACTAGGTCATCCTCCTGACCATCATCAGTGTTTTCTTGGAATACCTGGGCCCTATTAAACGCAGCAAGCAACTCCTAGAGTTGTGCTTTTGTTGGTCAAGGCCCAGGTGCAAGCCTTATAGAGTTTCTGTAGCTGCTTCACACTACGTCGAAGGTTGGGAGTGAAGTTGAACTCCTCAATTCTATCCTCAAAAATTCTAAGCAGTTCTTAAGGCCTTAACTACCTAGTAACTTTTACATTTCTAAACACAACAGGACTTGGGGGCTAACAGACCAGATTAGAAATTTTGTAAAAATCAAAAAGTATTTTTGGCAACTAAAGTCAATTGTGGATTTTTTAGTGGAATCCGAATACTGACAGCGTGGTACAGTACATGCAAAGTCTTCTTCCCACCGCTGTACATCAATGTAGGAAGCTGGCTCTTTATATAGTGGAGTGAAATAGGGTCCGCTATGCAAAGAGTCCAAGCAAACCTCAAAGGTATCACAGAGGCACAAATGGAACCCCAAATGCTCTATTTTGCGGTAGTGTGGTCGAGCAGTTAGGCATATCAGAGGGTAGTGCTAAGCATGTAAGGCACACACATACAGTGAGTGAGACACATACTCAAAAAAGAAATCAAACACGAATATTTAAAAATAACACATACTTTTATATAAATTTAGATACCAAGATCACCAGAATCAGGGGAGTACTTTTCAACATACAGCTTTTAAACGGTCCCAAAAGTTGACATGTACTTCATTTGGTCACTTCGCAGTGACTTACAGGACTGTTCTCCAGACTCCAGGTAAGTATGGGGTAGGGTCCAAGGCAACACCAACAGGTCACATCAGGAGGCTTTATGACATCTGGTTGCAAAGGTGTGTTATGGCTTCGGGTGTCCCATTCACTTCCATGTTAAATGATCTTGTCACAAACTTACTGCAAGCTGGGGCTGGAAGGTCAGTCTGGGGTAACCCACAAGAGGGTAGACCCTTGAGGGCCTTGGGCAGATGGGGAAACCATTGGTCCACTCCTCCTCAGGCTGTGGGACTCAGGTGCAGTGGTGTCTTTGGCCTCCAACCGATACTCACGGTTGGAGGGGGTTCTGCAAAAAGAGGCTGCAGGTGGCGACTGGAAGTCCAGTCTGGTCAAACTCAAGGATGGGCTCAGCTCCAGAGGGTCACAGGACCTCATGGGAACCATTGACTTCCTCAGACTCAGGCTGTGGGGCGGGGGTGCAGAGGTGCTTTGAAGTGTCAGATCGCAGTCGTCAGGATATTACTCTGGGTCTTGGTGGCCTGGTGAAGAGGGGAACCAGGGCAGGGGGGACATTCTCCTGCACGGCCTTCTGAAATACACTCGATGGTAGTTCTGCTTTGGTGCTGTTAGGATCCGGATTGGACCATCAAGAAGCCTTGGTTGCTGTAAGGGGTCCAGTACCCCAGATATAGGTGCCAGGAGCCTCCAGGTGGATTCAGTGTCTCAAGACTTCAATGAAGTAGTGGGACTGACCTTCTGGACTCCAAACAGTCTTCTCCTGTCAGTGATCTCTCGGAGGGCCCGATGGCCAACAGGGCAGAGTACCAGACATTATAAGCAGTGCCTGCAGATGCAGGAAGAAGCTTCTCTGCTCCATGGGAGGTCTTGCCAATTTGCGCGGCACTGGAACCTCTCCTAGTTTATTGGAAGCTGCAGCGACAGGACAGGTCAGTTGCTCCTCAAGGGTCAGGTGCAGCAGGCAGGCTGGCAGAGTTGGCACCAAGTCTGTTGTGCTACTCGGGTCAGCAGTCTTCTTTGTCCACTCCTTGTGTGTCCAGGAAAGATCTGCAGTCCTAGTATCAGGGGGTAACACTTAATACTCAATTTTGGGGGAAGTAAGGGGAGTGAATGGTAGTAGCCAATGGATTTCTTACCCTTGGGGTCCCTCCACCACCTAGATGACCACTTCCTTTGAGGAGTGGGCATCACCTTGTGCCAGAGGTCCTAATTCATCACACACAAGATGGAAAAATTTCTAAAGCTGTGTTCATTTCAGGCTAGTCACCCTGGGGTGTGTTCAGCCTGCAAATGCAGCATACCCCCTGCATAGCTAATTTTCCCATCTGTCCAGGTGGCAGATTGATCCTGGGGCAGGGGGTCGACATCTTCCTCTGAAGTCCAGATCTGTATACCAAAGGCTGTGGGCTTCTTTGATGCCTCCTGTCAGGAATACAGGTCTGCAGGTCATCCTGCTGGGAAGGGTGTGTAACACTTCTGCCAGAGCAGGCTTTGATTTTGACCGCCAGAGAGCAAAGGCTCTCACCTTTGGGGGTCAGAATCTAGTCTGTTGGTGGAAGGCTAGCTAGAAGTGCTCAGTGATCCCACTGCAGTTGGTAGGTTTTCAATCTGTACCTTTAAGTTACCCTTTGGGTGCATGTATTAATAAATCCATCTCTGAAATCAGTGAGGGTTTATTCATACAAGATGTTTGATACCAAACATCCCTAGTTTCAGTGAAGCCATCATGTAGCTCGGGAACTCATATTGACCAGTGCCCAGCACATGTATTTAAAATGGCTGCCCTGTACATTTACTATGTCTAAGAATCGACAAAGACATAGCAGGAGCATAACTACTCATGCAGATATGCCCTCACATGTAATATAATGCACCCTGCCTTCACACTTGGTGAACACCCGAAGGGTGCTTGTAAGGCCAAAAGGGAGCACGGTGAATTGAAAGTGCCTGTGACCTACTGTGAATAGCAGGCAACACCTGCAGGCAGGCATTACGGGGATGTGAAAGTATGCATCCTGCAAGTCCAGTGCTATTATCCACTCTGCCGGGTCCAGGGCAGAAAGGAACTGAGCAAGTGTGAGCATTCTAAATTTCTCCTTGAGTAAGAAATTGAGAGGGTGCAGGTCTAGGATAGGACAAAGGCATCCACCATTTTTGGGCACCAGGAAGTAGCAGGAATAGCAACCACTACCTACTTCTGGCTTCAGAACCCTCTCTATGAGTCTCTTGGCCAAGAGAGTTCTCACTTCCTGACAGAGAAGGGATAGGTGGCACTCTGTTAATCTTTTGAAGCAGGTGGCATGGAGAGAGGGGTGGTCATGAAGGAGCAGGATTATGCCCTTTGGACGACCTGCAAAACCCACTGGTCTGATGTTATAGTCCGCCAGCCGGGCAGGTGATGGCGGATCCTGCCCCCCATTGGGTGTCCATGATGGTAAGAGGGCAGAATATAGGGGTTTGGAGGCTGAGACTGCTTGGGGAGTGGTGGACTGCTCCAGACCCACGGGGTTTGTGGCTACTGCATCCTCTGCCAAGCAGAAGTTGAGAAGCTTAAGTGCCACAGTGGCTGGGATGGTATAGACATGGAGGGAAGCTCTTCCACAGCGACTAAAGGACTGAAAGGTGAATTGGAGGTGACAAAGGGCCATGGAAAGGCCCAGGGACCTGGCTGTAGCCCTGCTGTCCTTAATCCTTAAAGGCGCTCCAGCTCTGAATTTGCCGTGTCTCCAATGACACGTGAGCCATCTAAGGAGATGTCCATAAGCGATGCTTGGAAATTCTCAGAAAAGCCAGCTGTCCTTAACCAGTTATGGCACCTTAAGGGCAATGTTGATAGATCCGCTCTGCCTAGCAAGTGGGTGGTGTCCACTCCACACCTTGTTTTCTTATCAGCGTCTCTCCTGTCTGCAACTGCCTGGGAGAGCAGAGCCAGGGCCACCTCCAGTATTGCTGGCAGCTGAGTATGATAACAGCAGGCTAAACTTTCCTAAGTTATCCATCCTCTTAGATTCTCAATCCAAAGGTGCAGTTGGGAATGCACCAGGATTTACTTCGAAAGAGAAGGCTTGGACCACCAAGTTTTCAGGAGTAGGTGCTGTGTTAGGAAGTTGGGATCCCTGGAGCAGGGCGGTGGAGGCAGGCAACCACCCTGTTCACAGGAGCTCCTGTGTTAGTGCTGGACCAGGTCCTAAACAGGACATCAATAAGAGCTTCATCAAAAGGGAAGAAGCAGTTCTGAGGGGCGTACTCCTTTTTGAAGCAGTTCTGTCAAGACGTTCATCTTGACTACCACCAAGGACAGGCTAAGTTCCAGGACCTTGGCCGCCCTCCTCATCCCCATTGCAAATGAAGCTCCCTCCTCTGTAGCCACAGTAAGGGGAGAAAACATTGCAGCATCTGGAGAAGTGTCCAGTATGCTTGCATCTGCTAAATCCTTACACAAGTCCCTGTCAAAAGGCTGGTATTTTCCAGTGTCCAGAGACCCTCTCAATCCTCCCTGAGTCCTAGCCCATAAGACTAGCAGTCAGGCTCTGGCCTGGAAGGCATGGTTCCATGCGGCCTCGGCCAATGCCCTTACACTCCGTGTCAGAGATCAGAATGGGGATGGAGGTGCAGGGAGCATTTGCATTGGAGAAGGTAGAGGTGGCATGACTGGCACCAGTCTGGATCCATCTGAGGATCCAAGGGACCCTACTGCCCCAGGGCTGCCAGTGTGGATCAAGTAGGGTCCCCGCCCAAATCTGCAGGGCCCTAAGGTGCAGTTGACGGAATGGGTCACCCAAATAACGGGTGCCTGGCCTCTTAAAATTCTTAATTAGGCAGGGGTGGGTCCAGCCCCCAATTAACTCGTGGAGGAGAGGAGATAGTCCAGGCGATAGCTCTACCACAGTGCCAGTCCTTGGATGTCAACACAGCCGACAGACAAGTTGAAGTTGAAGGTGTCTTCTCTTCAACTTCTTCTTCTTGTGGTAGAAGTTACCTGAATTAGCCAATCACTTTGAGTTCAACACAAATCTCGGACTCTGAAACTGCTCCTGGGACCTTCTTCCTGACTGGGATCTTGATTGTTGCAGAGTCACACATAAAGCTGCCAGAAGTTTGAAGGATTGCTGCCTCAAGACCTTCAGGTTCACGACGCAGCAATCAGAGCAGGCCTTAGGGTTTTGGTTCCAATCAAGGTACTAAAAGAATACAAGATGTTGGGCTGAGACACACATCGAGCAGTGACAAGCGCCGCAGGACTTGAAGCCAGCCTTCTGAGATCACATCCCTGCCACACTAGCAGGAAAACCTCAAAAACACTTAAATAAAAAGTAAAAAAAAGTTGGTCAATAATTGACTAAGGGTTAGCTCTTCTCCAGATCTGCACTGACTGGTCCAGAAAGAAAAGAACTGATGTCACCGCTATAGGGTTGTGCCTCTATAGGCACAGGACACATCACTTCTGCTCTGGACGACAACTCCTACTGGCACGCAGAGGTACTGCTCAAAAAAATAATTCCGGATCTAGTTTGATGCCTGGGGATAATTCTAAGGAAAGACAACTGAAGCTAGAGGTCGCTACCAGAGGATATGTACAACAGAGGTGACCTGGAAAGGCACCAAACTAAGGGCTGAGCATCTGACCTGGTATCCGCGGGACTGGCTGTTACAATATTTACATATGAAAGTGACACTTAGAAATGGAAGGTGCAAGTATTACTGAGTGGCGGCGAAGACATAGGTATGTCACGTGGAATAGTGTGTGATTATGAAAATGTGAATATGTGCTAAGATTAGTATGTGAATGTGCAACTGTGCTCTGCCCTTGCAGCCATATGGTCTGAGTGAAGATGCAAAGTCTCATGGGAAATGTAGTTTTTTTGAGTTGTTTATGATTTTGCTGGCTGATGATCTAAAATAAGGGAAAGAGAAATGTATAATCTGAGCCTCTAGTACGGACACAGAATCACTTTTAATTATGGAATTGACAGCCCGACCTAGAGGTTTTGCCAATGCTTGCCCTTAAAAAGCAATCTACAAGTTTCAGTACTGTACAAAGGTCGAGCCCAGTGGAGGACCATAAGGGTCAGGCTAGTACAGAACAGGTATGCACATGTGCAACAGTGTGCAACGGAGAAGTCCTCTCAGCAGATGTACCTCTATAGTTTGTGGTTCACACATACACCAAAGACCTCACACTGGACATACAGTCAGAATTTGCACACAACACCTTGTGACAGTCATATTATAACAAGTCAAATTTATTCAGTCTGCTCAACTTCAAATGCCAAGACATTTATATTTTCAAGTATAACATAGTCAGCCCTTCATTTTTGCACATACCCCAAAACGTCATACTGTGGTAACTGCGTTTAAAAATATATAGATTTATGTTGATATGTGTTTACAGAATACAGAAATACTTTTCAGGCTTTTGAATGTACAAAGCTCTACCAACAACAACAAAAGGAAAATACAACCCATACATGATGGATCAGATGTGCATGCAATATTCTTCAAGTGGACCCACACATTTTCCCAGTAGAGTGCTGATGGCAACAGGGAAAGAAATCTCAAGGCAAAAGAGTTGCTTTAAAAATTTGGCACAGAGTTGCAGTTATTTATTCAATGTTGATGTCTGAGGGAGTCTCTGCAACAAATTCAAATCTGGCAAATGATCCGAACACTTTGCAGTTTAGATAACAACTTCATAGATGCTGGTGGCCACAGAGCTAACCTGTGTCACTGAGCCATCGCCGCAGCCAATAGTCGACACTTTTCCTGGCAGAGTTGCAGAAAGGGCAAACATGGTGCATGCAGTATGATATCTGAACTGTCCTGTCACTCGAGAGGTGCCTTCCTAATTTAGCCCTTTGTCCTCAGGAACACCATGCCCCAGTGAGCCTCACTTTTTCACATACAAAACAAGTTAAACAGGGACAAACGCCTAGGATAAGTTCCCATAGACGGTAATGCTAGCACAATGAGTGAAATCTTCCTAATAGTCTGTGCCCCCTAATGTAAGCTCCATGTCTTTTGGACTATGCAGCTTATTACCTAGTAACTGGCTGAAAGTTCTGGCTGTAGCTCTCAGAATATAAGCTCGTTTAAGCCCCATTCTCAGTCGTGGAGCCCTTTCAAGGAGTAAGGCTTCTGCTGGGACAGGTTGTTCCTTGGTTTGCTGCCAAGAACCATGAAGGAAACTTGGGAAAGGAGGAACTCATTCTGTGGTGATCTGTAGGAATCACTTCCTGTGTCATCCACCAGTGCATGTGCCACCCTTTCGGGTACAACCGAGTCAGTGAGTCCAACAACATTTACTGGTGGGTGCCCAACTCCCTTTAACCAGGTACAGGGAACACACCTGGGGTCACCTGTATTGCTTTGTTTCAATTACTTACTGTTGGTAACTATAGCTGAAATTTGTGAAGCTCAGGATTGGTAGTATTCTCCAGCTTTAGGTGCTCTTCCCGGTCCCTACACACCAGCGGCCTTCACAACAATTGGGTGAGATACAAGGAGCTACACTCATCCAAGCACAAATGTGGAGAACCCTGGGCACACCCACCCTGTGGCACTTCGACAATCACATTCCTTTCAATCTGAACTCAGGTCACCGACATTGTGCTGTGTTGGATAACCGCAAGTGGGTTCTTCTACTTCCCCTCTATTGCAAACTACTTTCGTCACTGAATTCAGTCTCCATTTAAAGGTCATTCTTTTAATCCTATTTTCAAGTTAAGCTCATTGGTTTACATACAGATCATGTTATGCTCATTGGCTTACCTAGCACAGCTTATTTCCCGTGCAGGGACTTCTTTGCGCCAAGAAACTGATCTAGACAGAAATATTAATTTTAGGAAAGCCACATTTTCGGCTTTTTCTGAAGCATTAAGTGGTCTTCCAAGACCAGATATACAAGGGAAGATTGTTAAGGGAAGATTGTTAAGGAAATGCTGTACGCATTGGCTCCTTGGTATGGATCACCTTATGTCTCATAGGGCACACTTTAAATGTAAATCACTGATTGGAAGCAGACAGACTATACATAGCTCCCAAGTGATATGTTTTCATCATATCAGAGCCGTTTGTGGCTGCCACGCTTTGGACTCTCTGTAATCTACTTTGGAGCTATAGTGATAGTCCAAGGCAGCCTCCATTTCCATAGTTCAGCTCTGATATTATGAGAAGAAGAATTAACCTGTACACTTTTGAAGTAGGGAGGAATGGGGGATGTTAGGTACTGTCCTTGTGTGGACAAGGGCACCTGTAGCACTTCCAACACTTGTATAATTATTGATGGTTCGTGGTCCAACCAAAGGAACAAGCTATGTACCTTCCGTAACTAACTGTCTTTGGAAGCTCCAGCTAACCACAGATTCCTCACCTGTCGAATACACCCTAGATACCAAACTGGATTTATCAACAATTCTCCAGCGTGCCATAGTGCAGCTCCGTGCAGACTTCTTTCCTCTTCGGAAGGGTTGAATGGAGCTGCATGCAAGTGCCACTCCTGAAGGAGAAGTAAGTTCTTTCTTGATTCTGCCTGCTACCTTGGGTGTGGAGCCCAACAGTAATCAGCCATATCAATGTGCAGATTCCTACAGTGGGACCTTTTTATAACAGAAAGGGGACCGTTCCACGCAACAGGGAGGAGGAAGGGTGGTGAGGAATGATCATCATTGAAGGTAAGTAGCATGTTCTTCTGATGGATATTTCAACCTGCAGATTCCTCATCTTTAGAGCAGATACCAAGACAGTACCTCCCAATGTGGTGGGTCTGTGGAATGACTTAGATCAAAATTCATTCAGGGCTGAATAGCCAAATGCTCTCCCCATCAGACCTGACTGTGAAGGTGTGGAGGTGTGTACAGACGACCACATCACAGCCTGGCAGATGTCAAGTACTGGCACTCTGCGGGCCAGTGCAGTGATAGCACCCATGGACGTGGTGACATTGGGCTTCAACTCCAATGGAGGCTGCTTCTTGGTTAGGGCGTAGCAGATCTTGATGAAGAGGACTATCCACCTTGACAACACCCTTTTCTGCGCTGGCTTACCTATCTTTGCCCCAAAGAACCCCACAAAGAACTGATCTTCCACCAGATGGTCTGGTGAGAGTCCACCTGATGGAATCTCTCCCCTTTCGAGGAATGAGGTAGGGCAAAGAACGTTAGGAAACTGATGGATTGTCAAATGTTAAAAACAGTAACCACCTTGGGTTAAAAAGCTGCATTGGTCCATAGTGCCACTTTGTTTGGAAGAAAGGTGGTATAAGATGGCCACTCCTAAAGAAGCTGCATGCCACAAGCCGAAATCATCACAACCAGAAACACAGTCTTCAAAGTCAGGAGACAAAGCACATAGCTGTGCATAAGTTCAAATGATGTGGCAATTAGTAAAGTAAGAACAAACTTAACTTAAGATCTCACTGTTGCATCACAAAGGGTTTTGAAAGAAATAAATGAGTCAAAACCTTTAAAAATCTACGGATGATTTGAATAAGGATGGTTTGTCCAGTAAGTCTGGTAAAAAAAGCTATAAGGGCTAACAAATGACCTTTAACGGTGCCCAAAGCAAGCCCTGTTGGGCTAAAGATAAAATAAACAATAGAACATTTGACAGTTTGGCCTGCAATGGATCAGTATAGAGGGTGCCATGCCAGGCTGAAAACTTGTCCCAGCATCTGGAGTATACAGACTTACTAGAAGGACCCAGGCTGCCAGGATGACATCCACACCTTTGGGAGGAAGATTAAATGCAGTCAACTGCTGCCGCTAAATGTCCATGCTTAGAGGTGAAGATTGTCCAGGTTCAGTGCAGGATGCTGCCCTGCTGCAATAGCCGGTCCTCTCAAAGTGGTAGCCTGATTGGAGGGCAGATGCTCATGATCAAAATCACCAGGTACCACACTCTTCTTACCCAATCTGGAGCCACTAGGATGACTTGGACCTAGTCGTACCTGATCTTCTTCAGAACTCTGGGAGTGAGTGGTAGTGGCAGAAAGGCGTTAACAAGTCTAGTGTTCCAGAGTATTCAGAATGCGTCTCTGAGAGAGAGAGAGAGCCTTCTTAGAACCTCAATCATGCAAACGTTTTGGCACAGTGCATTTCCTATGTGAGCAAAAAGATCTAACTAGAGTTATCCCTTTTGATGGAAGATGCCCTGTGCCACCTCAGAGTGTACCAGCCATTCGTGATCTGTCGGCACCACCTGCCAAGTTTGTCTGCCCTGGTGTTCAATGAATCCACCAGATGGTTCACTAGCAATTAAATGCCTTGTCGCTCCAGCCAGCTCCAGAGCCAAAGCACCTTCCTGACACGAAAACAATACTCCCCCTCCCCACCTTGCTAGTTGCAGTACCCACATGGGTGTCCATGAAAATTTGAACCAACATCCCTTTGATGGATCGTAGGAACAACTTCAGCACCAGGTGAATGGCCTGCAGCCCCAACAGGTTGGTTTGGGGACAGGTATGTGCCATAGACTAGTGTCCTCTAATCTCCACCGCTTCCAGATGACCTCCCCCATCCCAGCACGGACATCTGTCACCGCAGTCAGCTCTGGGTGGGGCAAGGAGAGTGGGCTGTAGTTGGTTACATCGTGCTTGGGCGGTTGAGACACCATTGCAGGTCTTTTGCAGTTTGTTCTGAAACCTGGATCGAATCTGATACATTCGCTTGGTGCTTGACCACTGCAGTGCCCAAGTATACCACCTGGCATCATCAACTATCAGGAGGCCAACAGGCCCAGAAGCCTCAGGGACACACTCACCAAGACACAGGATTGAGGGTGAATTACAGGGATCACAGCCTGAATGTCTTGGAGGAAAGGCCTGAAACTCCTGTGTATCCAGGAGCGTTCCAATGAATGTAAGCCTATGAGAAGGCGTCAAGTGGGAATTCAGCACACTGATTGTGAATCCAAATGATATCGGAGGTATGCTGTCTTATGTAGATGGTCTATGACTGCCTTCAACAGACAGCTGTCAAGCTGGGGGAAAACTGGTACACTGACCTCTTAACGTGTTCTGCGACCACCTAATCATTTTTGTGAACACCCGAGGGGCGCTGTTGAAGCTGAAGGGGAAAATAGAAAATGTAAAATCCTCTTGGTCCCCCCTGAGCGGCAAGCTGCATGACAGGCACTTAAAAGTAAGTGTCCTGCAGGTCGAAAGCCACCATTCAGTCACCTTTATCCACGACAGGCAAAACCTAGGACAGCGTGAGCATCTTGAGTTTTTTTCCTTCGGAAAGAAGACATTCAGAAGACAGAGATCTGAAATAGGATGAAGGCCTCAGTCCTGCTTTGGCACGAGAAAGTTATTTGATTAACAGCCAGTCCTTACTTGCTGGGCCAGGACACTCTCCATGCCTCCTTAGGCGCAAATAATTTGCACCAACGGGAATGGGGTCGAACTGCAGGGGCGGTGAGCCTTGCTGGTACACCACACCCATGAAGTAGCCTCAACAGGGGCGAAATTGATAAGGATACTGTCTTGCGGGATATAAAAGCCTAGGGAATGTGCTGCAGACTGGCTGTCTTTAAAGCGTTCTAGTTCTGAATCTGCATTCTAGCCAAACAGGTGAGACTCATCAAATGGCATGTCCATTAAAGAGGCTTGCACATCTCCACAGGAGCCTGTGGATTAAACCAAAGCGTGTCTCTGAAGACCCCATACCAGTGCTGACTGCTCTCCCCAGTCAGTGTTGTTCAGTCCAGAGGAGGTAATATGCTTAGCAGTGTCCTGATCATCTTGGATAGTATGAGCCAAATTGGCACAAATTTCCTCAGACACTGCCTGCAGGATCTTTTCAACAATGTCCCACAAGGCATGGGTTTACCTCCCCAGCAAGCTTCTGATAATGACTGAGGGTTAAGCTTAGAGAGGAAAACATCCACTTCCCAAAGGCCTCAAGTCATTTTGACTGTCAGAAGTGGGGTTCAGAGGACTAGTAGAACTCTGAACGACCCCACTTGCTGATTTAGAGTGCTGTTTGAGAAAATCAAGGTCGCCTAGTGCTGGCATGTGGTGTCTCTCAACTTGTCTGTTCACTGGTGGACAGGACTGGGCTGAGTCCAGGTGCTCATGAGGGTGTGTGTGTAGGGCCCCATTAAATAGAAGTAAAGCCTCTGACGAGGGTTTTCCAGGTTCCAAAACTTTGGGAGAACATTAGTTGTAGCCACCAAAGTGGACAAATTCAAGTCTAAAACCTCTGCCACACATCTCATCAGTATGGTGAAAAAGGCACTCTCTTCTGTCGCTGCCCCAGGTAGAAAACACAACCCACTGCCCGGAGAAGTGTACAACTTACAGGCATCTTATAAGCTCAGAAATACATTCTTATCCTGAAATGCTAGGGGAAAAAATCCTACTCATCATTATTATCACCTCCAAAGGCAGGCTGGCTTTAATCAGAGTCCACACCAATGAGTTGTTGAGGCTCTGAGATAAAGGCATGGTTTTGACTGGTTCTGGATGGACTGGAGCCAGGTGGGTCGGTAAAGTGTCAAGACACGACTGAAGCCGAGATGAATTCAACTTAGAGTCAGAAAGGATGATAGGAATAAGGTTGTCCTTCAGCACCTGTATTGATGTTGCAGGAACCGGCGTGAACTTTAGTGCTGACTGGAAATAGGCTTAGACATCGGAGCAGAGCCCAAGGTGGGTTCTGGAGGCACAGATGGTGATAAGGGCAGACACACCATTGGTATCCTAACTGGATACTTCGGTTTGGCTTCGACTTACAAGAGGACTTGGTTCTTGATGATTACATGTGCGGGAATGTCCTTGAGAGAGGGAGAAGGGTCTGCGTCCTTGGCGAACCATGAACTGGCAAATTTACAAGCCTGCACACTGAAGATGAGGATTAGTTTCATTAGAGGCAAGCTAAATTTATTAAAAAACAGTGGGGGAAGATTGGACCCTTGTAATGCTGCACGCTGCAAACTCTGCAGGAAGAGTTGATGAAGAGACAGGGAAACAGCTTGCGATCTGCACCTCATAGACGTGATGTTCGAAGGCAGAGCCGCTGATCCAAGTATCAAAAAACAATATGGATATCAGTATAAAGTGATCTGCTCCATCAAATGCTGGTAGCAATTTTAACAAAATCTGAGAATCAACAATCACAATCTTCATGCACAGATGATCCACTACAGAATGGGGGCAGCCTCCGTTCTTTGATATCCCAAGGTATTAAAGATAAAAAGGTACATTTGACCAATAGCAGATTTTTGCATCAGTCTGGCTGGATGAAGGAGAACTGCTACTGGCCAACGGCTTGCCAGATCAGCGAGTGTGCTTAGGATTTGTTTTCGCTACTGGACTCACCGCTGCGTCTTCCCACCAGTTAGGTACACTAGGGAGTGGTTGATGCCAACCCTCAAAAGGCTCACCTCCCCTAGTGCTGGGATTACTCTTATACATTTCACAAATCTGTGACCCTGACTCTTTGATCTGGGGGTGGTGCTTGGAAACGGGGGCCACCCCTTCACTCAATCTAGTACATCGCTTTGATGAACGCCTGATTATCTTTGCCTCCTCATAAACTGGTTTTCAGAAAGATATTTTCAGCTGCCATATGGGCTTCCTGGGAAATGGGGTCACCTTTCTTGTGATGGATGGCTCTGGAGCAGGGTATTCCACTTTCTTGGTTCCACAATAACTCTCCAAAGTCCTGTGGCTGGGGCAGTCTCAACCTTCTTTCAATACTATGTCCTCACTGTCTTTGTACCATCATTTTACATTGATGCACATAGCGAACACACTTTTTTCCTAGTTTAAATGTTAGCACTGCTTCCTTTTTAATATTCACTTCTTTCTTTTCGCTTTACTAATTTTCCCACAGCCGTCTGCATTGTCATTGTAGTAATGCCAGATACAATTACTCAAACTCTTCCCAATTTACCCTACCACGGGCCAGCTCTATTCTGGATCTGCAGTAAAACATTTCACCGAATTAAGGTAAGCATGCGCCCATGACCTTTCCTTTACATTTGGGTGCTGCATTAGCGTCAAATGTATTCTCAATGATCATTGCTCGCAGTGCCGCCTAGTGTTTATTCACGTCCATTCTGTCCTGCAGCCTCACAATTTGTCCAAGGACCACCATCCATACCTACCAATGGGCCTTAAATTGCCTGCAGCATTCCAGCTATACATTTATCTGGTCCCACACAGAGCTCTACCAATGCATCTCACTCCTGCCCTGCTGTTATAGTACTGGATCGACAGAGCCCTGCTAACATACCTCAATCCTACCTCTGCAGTAGGGCCTCCTATTCGGCACTCCTGCCCTGGTATTCTAGCAGTGGACCCACAGAGCTCTACTAACACACCTCAATCCTGCCCTGCTCTTTTAGAACTGGGACACAGTGTCCTGCCAATGCACCTAAATCCATCTCTGCAGCACTCCCTGCTTTTCAACTTCCAACCCTGCTCTGTTACTATACCTTGGTGCTGACATCCAGTACATCACCCACTCTTTTTCGGTACTGGGGCATTCGTAAAGGTCTGCAAATGCAATTCCTTACTGGCCTGGAGGAATCCTTCTATCCTGCTGGTCCTCACTCTCAGCTCTGCTCATGCACAACCTCTGCTACTCAAGCATTGGGACCAAAACCGATCTCAGCATCTCCTGTTCTGCAAATACTAGCACCATACACTGCTCTGCCCATACACATCAATCCTGGGCTGCAGGTATTTAAAATAGTATGTACTGGTGTGCCAATCCCTGACACACACCCTGCCCTAGAGGTGACCAACTCTGACATCATCTGCCAGTCTCCAGAATCCATCTAGCTTTAGAGGAAGCAGGCCCTTCATTTACTGTGCCAATCTCCTAAGTCAGGGTTCTGCAAAGTCGGTCCCGGAGAGCCGGGTCCATGCCAGATTTTTAGCATATCCACATTTAGAAAAATTTTGATTTCTGAAACATCTTTTTTTCTAAATGTGGATATGCTAAAAATCTGGCATGGACCCGGCTCTCCAGGACTGATTTTGCAGAACCCTGTCCTAAGTCATCCAGCCACAGAGAAAGCACGGCCTGATTCACTGAGCCAATCTCCTGAGCCATCCAGCATTCGAGGAAGCAGGTTCTGGTGCAGTGTCTGTCGCCTGAGGTTTCCATTCTTAAAACGTTTAACACCTTGGAATCCTCACCTCAGTTGAAACCTCCCAGTTCAAAGGTGAAAGTGTGTGTAATTCTTGCCAAATCCCCTGCATCTATCTAGCTCTTGAGTCGACAGTGCCTGAGCTTCCTTGACACTGGCAGTCATCAGGGAAAACGTTCTCCTCTTCGTGCCAGTCTTTGGTCCACTTGTTTCACCCAAATGAATCTCACAGAGGGAAAAAAAAAAAAACTTTAATCCGTTTCGCCTTTGTTACTAGTAATGGACAATTAGTGCAATATTGTTTCTCCTTCATGGGTCAGTGTTTTGTCTCAGTATTTGTGTTCCCTCTAGTTCTACACAGTTCTTTTTCTTGTGGTAGAGTTATTGGCACATATAGATTCAAGTTCCCCATTACTTGCTTTTCCTGCTCCTTCCACGTGCATCTCCATCTGCATTGTCCCCTTAAATGGAGTCTAAATGGCCTGTAAGTGCCAACACAATCTACATTTCCAGTCATTCTCTTGCCGCATCTGTTGTTCCTCAAACTTGCTATGGAACTTTCATTTCAGGTTGGAGTTCCTCTGGAACAGGTCTCCTTTTCAGTCCACCTGCACCATGTGCAAGCTGTGCTTATTCTAACACCAGAAAGTATTTATATTAACCTGGCACAGAGTAGACGCTTTATGTGGACTGAAAACTCCAATATCCTTCATTGAGCCGGATGAAGTATCATCATTGATGGAGGCAATGTATGACAAATTTGAATCCTATAAACACAGAAAAGTCTAAAAGGTGTAAATGCACATACAAATCTTACAAAGAAGACATTTCATTTCAAATCCAGCATCCCAGAACACATGTAGTGCCTAGTGGCCATCAGCAAATCTCTTAAATGTTGACACATCTCCACGAAGGCAACTCCATTTGCAGTGCCTTCAAGGGTATCTAATATAGAAGACCACTTTAACATCTGACTCACTGTCCTAGCACCTTCTGTGTGGTTTAAACACACAAGATCCTTAGAATGTAAATCCTCATTCCCTCAAATTGCACCCAGAGTGACCTGCGCATCAGTGTAGCATAATCTTCCTCCTGAAAGAGATAGATGCGGCCGTGCTGTTCAGCTAGGGCCACAGTCCTGGCTGCTCAGACAGCGCAGCCTGAAGACACTGTAGAACACATGCAGGTCATTCTCCACAAAGGAGGAATGTCTGTGTTTTTTATTGGATCTGGTGGTGGTCACCTTCCACTGTGTGCTAGTCGTGTCCACCTTCGGTCAGGGGCATGTGACGGATGGTGTGAAAGATCCAGTCCATCTTGGTGGTCCAGCCACCATGATGGGCATCATTCATCTGCTTGGTGAAGTACTCCAGGGCCTCCTGCTCAGTTTTGTCCAGAGCCAATGTCTTGCGTAGGTAGGCTATGTCATCAAAGGACTGTAGCTCAGGCATACCTGATCCCAGCATCATGGAGAAGAGGTTGATGAAGAGGTTAGCATGCTGGCGGATTGCCAGGTAGGCCTTGTAACACATCTCCTGAAACCTGGGACAAGGGATGAAGACAAGGTAGTATAAACGTGTGAACAATTCACATGCTACATCAAAGACAGTAGAACACAAGCTCATTGGTGTGCTTTAACAATTGCCACTACAAAACAAGGCAGATGTTGTGATAGAAGCCATTGACATCAAGGGATGGTAACAGAGCAGGGCACGCAATGACTGCCTAATTCCATCTTCAGAACATTTAAGGGACCATCCAGTGACTAATGATACATCTCAAAATCCTAGCTGACATTATTAAACAAAGCAACATTCAAGAATGTGTATAGTTGGTGACTGTTGCAAAAGCAGGACTGGGTAAGAGAATTGTTCTCCAATTCAAGGGCCGTGGCCTCAGAGGGATCTGTAGAAGTCTGTGACTGGCTTTACTATCTCAGGCCAAGCAGGCATGATGCCTTTTATGGATTCCTCAAAAAGTCACCATTTGGTGTTCACAAATCACCACGCCTCACTGTGCAAGCCTCTGGTCTACAGCTAACCAATTGCTTCGAAGGGGATGTAGGAAATACTGTAGAGACAGCAGACGGAGCGATGAAGCAGAGCAGAGAAAGGGGAGGTGCAGTCTGGCATGGGTAGACAGCACAAAGCAAGAGGGGAATTAAGTGCAAAGAAGAAGAAAAAAGACAAAAGGGAACTGCTCAGGAAGAAAACAGGAAGTGGCCAGGAAGAAGACAACTTAGAAGCATAGTGAAATGAAAAAAGTAGGAAGTGCTGAAACACACAAAGGAAAAGCAGGCAACAGCTTAGAAAAGTGGGGGGAATTCGGGTTCTGTTCAGGAATTAGAAACATCAAGGAAAGCATCGACTTCTTAGGTGATTGAAGGAAAAAGAAGGGGAGTTGAAAGTGCTCAGAAAACAAAGAAAAGCAAGAACAGTGGAAGACTGAAGCAGAGATAATAGGAACTGATGAGGAGAATGATGGGCACAGAAAGGGAAACCAAGCTGCTCTTTTTGTATAGCAAGCAAAATGGTTCCCTGAGGAAACCATTTTGCTTGTTATGGTAATACTGCCCTGTTTTTGGGGATTATTGGGTTTGCCTGGCTTTTTGATTCTATGTCAAATGGAGGGGAGAAGATTTGGCGTAACAGCCTAAGCTGCCGACTTCGGAGCTGGGGGAACCAGGTTCAAGTCTTGGCGTTGGTTCAACATCCTGTGATTCTGGATAAATCACTTAATTTCCCCGTGCCTACAATGCAGCGTCTTGAGACTCTCAATTATGATTTGCCAAGCTTTACAAAGTCTGGAATTATTTATTTAAGGTTCAATGGCAATGGAGCCTTTATTTTAGCCCTTTAATTATTGTAATGCCTTTTTTCCATAGCAGGGCTATGTGACCCTAAGATGGTGCTTAAACAAAGGAAATAAAGAAAAAAGAAAGGAAAATTGGCAACAGGAAAAAAAAATGAAAGAAGGAATATGAAGGAATGAAACAAAGAAGAAAGGAACGAAAGCAACAAAGGAAAGAAATAAAAAGGAAGGAAAGGGAAAGACTGGAAAAGAAAGGAAAGAACGAGAGAAAGTAAGAAAATACACATATGGAGAGAAAAAAGTAAAGAGAGGAAAAAGAGGGAACAAAGGAAAGCAACAAAGACGGAAAGGAAGAAGGAGAAAAGAAAGAACATAAAAAGAAAGAAGGAAAGATTAAAAATGGAGAAAAAAAGCAGAAAGAAAAAAGGACAGTAAAGCTAAATTGAAAGGAAGAATAAAGAAGGAAAGGAAGTAAGAAAAAAATAAAAGAAAGGGAAGAAAGAAAAAAGAAAGGGAAAGAAGAAAAACAATGAAGGACAGAAACAAAGGAGGAAAGAAAAGACAGCAACAAAGAAAGGAAAGAAAAAGGAAGAAAAAAGAAAGAAAAAGGAAGGAAAGAGAAAGAAAAGGAAGGAAATAAAGAGGATAGAAAAAGATAAAGAGTTCAAAGATGGAAATAGAAAAGGAAAAATACCAGAACAATAAAATCAAAGAAAAAAGAATAAGGAAAGAACGAAATCAACAAAGAAGGAAAAAGAAACAGAAAGAATTCAAAGATGGATTGACAAAATGAAGTAAAGGATAAAGGCGACAAGCAACAAAAAAGAAAGAAAGGAAAAGGGAGATGAAAAGAAGTAAAGAAAGTAAGACTCAAAAATAGAAATAAAAAGAGAAAAAGGAAAAAAGAAAGGAAAAAGAAAAGAAAAGAAAAAAGGAAAGCAACGAAGGAACGAATGAGGAAGGAAAGAAAAATGAACTAAAGAAATAAAGGAAACAGAACGTGAGAAAGAAAGACAAATTCACAGATGAAGAGTGAAGGAAAGAAAGGAAAAAAGGGGAAGAAAGGAAAGCAACAAAGAAGGAAAGGAAAAAAACAGAAAAGGATAGGAAAAGAAAGAAAGAAAAGAAAGATTCAAAACTGGAAAGAAAAAGGAGAGAAAGAAAGGGAAAAAGAAGATATAAAGGGAAGAAGAAAAAGAAAAGGAAAGAAAGTAAAAAAGTAAAAAGGAAAGAATGGGACAAATGGAAAGCAACGAAGAAGGAAAGAAAGGAAATGGAAAGCAACAAAGAAGGAAAAGGAAATGGAAAGAAAAGCGAAAAAGAGAAAAAGGAAATGAGAGAAACAGAAAAAATATGATAGTAAGACAAAAGGAAAAAAGAGCAGGGAAAAAAAGAAAAGAAAAATGGAGAGAGAAAAAAGAAAACAGAAAAACAAAAGAAATGAAAAAGGGGACAAAGAAAAAGCAAAAAGGGAAGAAAAAGAAATAAAGCAGGACAGAGATAAAGAAGGAAGAAATGTCAAAAGTGAAGAATGAAAACAAGAAAGAAGGAAAGAGAAGAAGGGGAACAATGAATGAAGAAAAGTAAGAAAAATGAAAAAGAAAAAGAAAAGAAAAGCAGGAAAGAAAGGAAGGAAGGTGAGAAAGAAGAAAAGATTGAAAGAAAGGAATTAAAAGGAAAGGAAGAAGAAATAAGAAAAAAGAATGAAAAAGGGAAAAAAGAAAGAAAGAAAAGGAAAGGAAAGAGAAAAGCAACGAAGGAAGGAAAGAAAATGAAAGGAGAGAAAAGAAGGAAGGAAAATGGGAAGAAGGACGGAAAACAGGAAAAAGAAAGGACAGAAGGAAAAATGAAAGGGAGGAGGACAGAAGGAAGGACTGAAAGCAGGAAAAAGAAAAGACAGAAGGAAACAAAAAAGATGGAAAGAATGAAAAAAGAAAGGGAAAGAAAAGTAAGGAAGAAAGGAAACAAAAAAGGAAAGGGAAGAATTAAAGGAAAAAAGAACGAAAGTAAAGAGTACACAGGAGAGAAACCGAAAGAAAACGTGAAAACAAGAAAGATAGAGAAAGAAACAAGAAAGAAAGAATTAAAGGAAAGAAAGAAAGAATTAAAAGAAGGAACGAAAAAAGGCAAGAGATAAAGAAAGTAAAAACAAAGGAAATAAAAAAAGTGTTACTTTTTCTGCTTAGGCAAAGCTTATTAAGGACCCATTGGTGAAACTGAGTCCAGAATGAATGTTTTCTGGAGAATTGTCCGCTTATGAATTTGTATGTATATTATTAAAGCTTCTGGTCTGTGTACTGCATGCGTAGTAAAAAGATGATTACTTAATACAGAACAGTTTCACATGGACACAATCTGTTATGCTGTGAAATACCAGCAGTCAGATAAACAACGGACAAGCCAAATTTACAACAGCATTGGCAGGAGACAGGAACTGATAGAGCGGAATGTTGCCTGTGCTCACATCTGGTATAAAATGTTCTGCTTTCACTTCAGGCGCTAAACACAAAGGAAATACTAAAGTAATTATGAAGTAAAAACAAAAGCTCTGGAACTGAAGGGAACTAACTTGTGTGTGGATGTGCTCCTTGTGAGAGAACAAAATGCAGTCACCGAAAGTGAAGTTAACTAGTGGCTAAAGTGTAGGCTGACCTCGCCCCATGCCGTAGTGGATGGAACCAAAATGTGAATAACAGACCAGTGGATGAAGAAAGGTGGCTGAAACCGTTTAAGTATATTCTGCTTCCAATTAATTCTTTAATTATGTCCCCCCACTCCGCCCAAAAAAAGAATCTAGAACTGACAAAGAATGCTGAAGACTCCACTAATCTACTGGAGATGAATCATTTAATTCATGGAAAACCCATATAACTTACGGCACATTAATGCTTTTATTCTGGATTCTCCATATATTCTACTGGTGATTAAAGCTTTAATTCTGGGCACTCTGCATAATCTACTACTAGGAATGGATGATAGGACTACACTAATCTAATGGAGATGATTCATTTCACTCTGGAGAATCCACAGATTCTAATGGGACAGAAAGGTGTAGTTATGGAGATTCCACATAATGTGGTGGAGCAGCGTCTTGCTGCAGATGCTAGCTAACATTCTGAGGGGTTAGTGTTTTATTGTGCAGAACTATAGTAAACCAATTAGAAAATTCATATTTAATTCCTCAGCAGTACTGGAAGATCCCTATGTTGCGACTAGTAGTCATGCATGTAACGTGGGAGCTGCACACAGCACATCTTGCCCTTTCAAGTATCTGACCTCTCAAATTCCTTGGTCTTGGTGTATTCTGGAACCCCTTTACTAATGACAATCAGGAAGTCCTGGGTCAGCACGAAGGGGACGCGCTCCCTCTTGTAGCCAAACTTCTTCTTCTTGTGGTCCAGGAAGTGGCCAAAATCGATGTGAAAGAGCTGGTGGGAGGGAGACACAAACAGGTGTTTGGTGGTTAGGTAAAATGCATGAGACCGTCCTCCATATATTTAAAAATACCAAACTTAACACCAGACTATCCTCAGAAACAAAGAGAGGATGCAGGAGACAACTTGTTCAAGTGACTCTATGCGCTTGGGGGAGGGTCTCACACTTCAGTGCACGCTGGCATTCCATTACTTTATACCTTATCAAACAACTTCAGTTATAAGTAAAAATAAGAATCAGGGAATAAGTTTAAAGCAGACTTAAAAACATACTTTCTCTGTGATCCCGGAGCACTGGATGCACCCCGCCAGTCTTTCATCGACAAATACATATATGAGGAACAAGGCATGAGTGGTTAAGCAAATTTGAAAATGGAATGCACGCTTTAGTTTTTACAAATGAAAATTATTCAATAGTTATCATTTATTATCACAGAATGGAGGCCATATTGCAGACAAGGATGGTGCTGTATCTGTGCCATAATCATCATTACCCTACAGGGCAAGTTAGCTTTGGAAGCGAGTGGTGGGAAATGCACTAAATGAGTTTGCTTGTTCCACAGGAAGACTGCAAAGTTCAATATTGAGGAGAATCTCAACATACATTTAGAAGAATATTCCACCCAGGAACTTCCCTCAATAATATTTTGAGTTGTGTGTGGACCGGAAAGCTATTCATGGTTTTCAGTTATATGTCAAATCAACTCCATTTTCAAGATCTAAGATTTTATGCTCCTAAATGGTGGCTGGAGACAGTGGGTGGTAAATGTCAGTGTGTGTCACATGCTAAACTGTGGGATCTTGTTCCCTCCTCTTTGTACCATTCTACTGTTTTTTTTATCTTTACAATTAAATTGAAAAGCTAACTCTTGAACTGTAGGTCAAAGATTCATGTAAATCGGTGGTCTGGATTGCATGACTGAGATGTGATTTTTAAAGTATACATCCAAGTGATTGTGTTTTATCCACTTTCATTGTATTATTGTGTGAACTTTTCAATTACTGGTATGTAATTGCGTTGACGATGGACCTCCTTTGGTAGATATCCCTGTGGGTGATAACCATGCCCTTGAAAAGAACTCTACTTTGAACTGGAAGCCAACACTTGCCTTTGCTTGACTTCCAAAGAAACCATTGTCTACCCTCGGAAATAACTCAACTAGTACATATTGCAGCACTGAGAGTAGCTTGTACTTTGTCACTATTCGGATATAAACCTCTTGATAACGCACACTCCTATATTGTAAAGGTCGGTGCTTGGGACTCTGCTATGTACCAAGATGGAACGTTCACCAATAGCGTAACCATGGACCAATGGTACACTCCGGTAAACTGTACCACCTCTTCTCCTGGGTACGGTGTGCCACACAATTACTTTTCAAGTTAGGAAGACATCTGGTTACAGGGAGTTCTTCTAACACACAAGGCCAGGGCAGAGGGATCCTAATTCAGGGGACTCAAAATAGAAGCCACCAAGCACTCCCATGCAAGCCATCCATGCGAATGGACTGCAAGCAGAAAGTCCAAGGCAAAAAAGGGTACAAACATTTGTAGCAAGGAACCCATGAGCAGTGGGCTAGTACAAAGGAGTCCTATGGACACTCCCTATCTTATCATATTTTGGGTGCACCAAGTTACCTCTTTCAGTTTTACTAAACTAGATAGGGGCCTGGTCCACTATTTAGAACACCTTATACAGATACATAAGCAAATGAGTCTCACAAATATCTTGCACAGAGGTCAGACACATAGAGGCCCAGCAGTCTTGCAATCGGAGCCTCTCTGGCTCGAACCAGCTCAACAGCTCAGACCCTGGAGAGACACAGCAGGGAGAAACAAGCATTGGCAAAGCCCATAGGTCCGGCCTTGGAAAGTGTGCCACGTTTTTATTTGCTTTTTCTTCAAACGAGTAATATGCGGAAAGGCAGAAAATTAAAAATAAATGATTGCCCCAGTAGCAAAGGCACACCAGCTCTGGCAGTGAAGTGCACTTCCTTTTAAGCAGCTATCAGACACCGGTCGGGTGGGGACACACTGGGCCTCGACCCTGGTGAGTGAGGACATTTGCCTCTATGGCTCTGCACACTAGGGCAAGTACAAGCCTTTGTGCACTTACTCTCAGAAAAAGCAAGGGTGAGCGGTGAAAGGCTTGCCAGGGAGGTAGCATGGAGAACAAGAGATCCTAACAGGTCAATTAACTGATCTAATAATGTATTGTTCAGATGTTATGAAATTTATTGCATGCTCACTCCATGCACTTATATGGATGTCAAATACATCCGAAGAAAGTTATTTATTGATTGATTTTGTCTCGTTCAGTGCTTATCTTTCGTAACAAAGAAAGTGCTTAGTGACCCAGCATCACAATACTACACAAGACAATTAGCAGCGTGTGACAATACTGAAATCCTGTTTGGCATCTTGAGGCGCTACACACTTTAAACTCCCTTTAGATTACGGTGTTTCCTGCATCGGAAATCCAGGCTTCCAATCTGTGATACGGTGCAGATTAGGTACAGGTGTAGTTTACTCAACTAACCCAACAAAATATATGTGCCCAACTTATCAGTTAGCTTTTCACTTTTTGTGGTTATTCGTAAAAAGTTTTAGTTTGTGCTGCAGATTTCTGTCTGCTACTCAGTCTCTCCTCCCCACGTAGTCTCAATCTCCGTGGTGACCTGCATCTGCGAGTTGAGAGTCTGGGTGGGTGGGAAATGGACATCTGCTGCATCCCTGCTCCTACGGCAGTGGCTTCAGCACAGCGATTCTCTGCAGGAACTCTAGGCTTCGGTGGTTGCGACCTCCACGTGCTGGGTGCAAAGATGATGCTGTCACAGAAGGTGCGGCCACCGGGCTGATTTCAACCTCGCAGGTGACTTCGACAGTGGTCTGCTCGACGTTGTTGGAACACTCAGACTCCGATGTCGGCAGCATCAGTCTCTGGGTCATGGCAGACTGCAGAACACACTGGTTCAGGATTTTTGCAAAAGGCTTGATATGGTTAATGATCGGAATTGTTTAAGGAGACCAGGGGCATCTTGCACAGATGGCTCGCTCCAGGCCTCCCACCCCGGTCTTTAAGATATAACTCTGGATATTCCCTGCACCGGGAGCACGCAGGACTTCTTTTCTGGACAGTCCTCCTGCAGGGCCAAGACACTTATTCCACTTTTCAGCAAGAATGCTCATGGGCTATAGAAAGGCACTGAGCATCTCCAGCAGACAGTACAGACTTAAAGTGAAGTCCCCTCACCTTTTGAGGATTGGCTATCATGTAGGGACCAGCCCCTGCCACCCAGCAGTCCTTCAAGTACTTTATGAAGCACTCCCTTCCTTGGTCACGAAAAACTTGGAACTGAAAGTGTGTGGCTTACATCCCAGTTTTATACACATTTTTCAGCCACAGGATGTGGCTCCAATGTCGAAGGTTTCAGAATCAGTTTGGGCTGTTGTTTTTTTTCCAAAAGTCATTGACTGGCTGCTCCTCGGGCTCAACCTGCGAAGGTGATGACTCTCACAGCAGGTAGCAATGTTTTTGTTTCCAAGCATGGGTATCCAAAAAAGGGTGCAATGCAGTGTGAGATCTCTGCACATGGCTGTCTCCTGCTTTCCTGAAGCAGTAATCAAGGACAGAGAAAAGAGCAAGAACTGCCTAGAAACTTCCTCACGCGGAATAACAGAAATTGTAGTCTCAAGCCTACCATTTAGCAATGCCGGTGTTCAGGAAGAAATACTCTGCAGCCGTTTGCTAACTTGGCCCTCACCGTGTTTCTAATGATTGTCCTCTCTTCATCCTGTCTCAGTTCAATGTCTGGATCTTCACCTTCCAGCCAAAGGAATTCAGTCAAACGACCATGGTCTGGAGAAGCTGTATCCACCGCCCATCGTGTGTCACGCTAAACTAGAGCTCAAACAAAATTGATTCCACTGGTTCCAGTACTCAGACTCTCACCACACACAGAGTCCTACTACCATACGTGTGTGACACACACTGCACATACACACACACACACACACACACTCGACATGCACACAGAATGCAAGTTCAGGGAGCCTGTGTTCATAAAACATCACAACTTAACATGAGAGAAGTCAATAAACATATCTGCCAAGTTTTCAGTTGGCATAAGCGTGACACTATCCTGTTGTGAATGTGCTTATATGTGACTTTTCAATGCCTTATGTGTGACAATTTGAGTAATATGTTAGTGCTGTAGAAAAAAGCAGTTGCGCCAATGTGATAAAACTATTATCCATCACCCCCATTTGTGACTATAGTGGTCTACAAAAGGCATAAGAGATCCAAGTCTCTTCACATCTTCAGCTAGGCCACTAACCTACTGCCAGTTTGCAGCACCAGAAGAAACAACAAATAAGTCATGAATATGGAACATTTAAACGTAATGAAAATGTCACTTACCCAGTGTACATCTGTTCGTGGCATCAGTCGCTGTAGATTCGCATGTTTTGCATAGCTCGCCATCTGGTGTTGGGTCGGAGTGTTACAAGTTGTTTTTCTTCGAAGAAGTCTTTCGAGTCACGGGACCGAGTGACTCCTCCTTTTGTCTCCATTGCGCATGGGCGTCGACTCCATCTTCGATTGTTTTTCCCCGCAGAGGGTGAGGTAGGAGTTGTATTGTAGTAATAGTGCCCATGCAATGGAGTGACTAAGTATGTACCTATTTAAGGTTAAAATAATATATATACAAATAGTTGAAGGTACCTTCCGAACTGCTACAGGCTCCCGGGGAGGCGGGTGGGCACATGCGAATCTACAGCGACTGATGCCACGAACAGATGTACACTGGGTAAGTGACATTTTCAGTTCGATGGCATCTGTCGCTGTAGATACGCATGTTTTGCATAGACTAGTAAGCAGTTATCTCCCCAAAGGGGGGCTCAGCCTGTAGGAGTGGGAGTAGTCTGAAACAATGTTCTTAATACGGCTTGACCTACTGTGGCTTGTTGTGCGGATAACACGTCTACACAGTAGTGCTTGGTGAATGTGTGAGGCGTAGACCATGTGGCTGCCTTACATATTTCTTGCATTGGGATGTTTCCTAGAAAGGCCATGGTAGCACCTTTCTTTCTGGTTGAGTGTGCCCTTGGTGTAATGGGCAGTTGTCGTTTAGCTTTAAGGTAGCAGATTTGGATGCATTTAACTATCCATCTGGCTATACCTTGTTTTGATATTGGGTTTCCTGCATGAGGTTTTTGGAATGCAATAAATAGCTGTTTAGTTTTCCTGATGCTCTTTGTTCTGTCAATGTAATACATTAATGCTCTTCTGACATCTAAAGTATGTAGTGCCCTCTCAGCTACGGAATCTGGCTGTGGGAAGAACACTGGAAGTTCCACTGTTTGATTTAGATGGAACGGTGAAATAACTTATGGTAGAAATTTAGGATTAGTCCTTAGGACGACTTTATTTTTGTGTAGTTGTATAAAAGGTTCTTGTATTGTAAACGCCTGAATCTCGCTTACTCTTCTTAGAGAGGTAATGGCGATGAGAAATGCAACCTTCCATGTTAGGAACTGTATTTCGCAGTAGTGCATGGGTTCAAAAGGTGGACCCATAAGTCTAGTTAGGACAACATTTAGGTTCCATGAAGGAACAGGTGGTGTTCTTGGTGGAATAATTCTTTTAAGGCCCTCCATGAATGCTTTAATGACTGGTATCCTATATAGGGAAGTTGAATAGGTAGGCTGCAGGTATGCAGATATTGCTGCAAGGTGTATTTTAATGGAAGAGAAAGCTAGGTTAGATTTTTGTAAGTGAAGCAAGTAACCCACTACTTGTTTTGGGGTTGCGTGTAATGGTTGGATTTGATTAATATGGCAGTAGCAAACAAACCTCTTCCATTTACTGGCATAGCAGTGCCTGGTGGATGGCCTTCTGGCTTGCTTTATGACTTCCATACATTCTTGGGTAAGTTGTAAGTGTCCGAATTCTAGGATTTCAGGAGCCAGATTGCTAGATTCAACGATGCTGGATCTGGGTGTCTGATCGTTTGGTTGTGTTGTGTTAACAGATCCGGCCTGTTGGGCAGTTTGATGTGGGGTACTACTGATAGGTCTAGCAGCGTTGTGTACCAGGGTTGCCTTGCCCAAGTTGGTGCTATTAATATGAGTTTGAGTTTGTTTTGACTGAGTTTGTTTACCAGATAAGGAAGGAGAGGAGGAAAAGCGTAGGCAAATATCCCTGACCAGTTGATCCGTAGGGCATTGCCGTGGGACTGCCTGTGTGGGTATCTGGATGCGAAGTTTTGGCATTTTGCGTTCTCTTTTGTCGCAAACAAGTCTATTTGAGGTGTTCCCCAGAGCGTGAAGTAAGTGTTCAGAATTTTGGGGTTAATTTCCCATTCGTGGACCTGTTGGTGATCTCGAGAGAGATTGTCTGCGAGTTGATTCTGAATTCCTGGGATAAATTGTGCTATTAGGCGAATTTGGTTGTGAATTGCCCAACGCCATATCTTTTGTGCCAGCAGGCTCAATTGCGTTGAGTGCGTCCCCCCTTGTTTGTTTAGATAATACATTGTTGTCATGTTGTCTGTTTTGACGAGAATGTATTTGTGAACTATTATTGGTTGAAAAGCCTTTAGTGCTTGAAAAACTGCTAGCAGTTCTAGGTGATTTATATGCAGTTTTGTTTGATGTACGTTCCATTGTCCTTGTATGCTGTGTTGATCGAGGTGTGCTCCCCACCCTGTCATGGAAGCATCTGTTGTTATTACGTATTGTGGCACTGGGTCTTGGAAAGGCCGCCCTTTGTTTAAATTTATATTGTCCCACCATAGAAGCGAGAGGTAAGTTTGGCGGTCTATTAACACCAGATCTGTAAGGTGACCCTGTGCTTGTGACCACCGAGATGCTAGGCACTGTTGTAAGGGCCTCATGTGCAGTCTTGCGTTTGGGACAATGGCTATGCATGAAGACATCATGCCTAGGAGTTGTAATATCATCTTTGCTTGTATTTTCTGTGTTGGATACATGCGTTGTATGATGTTGTTGAAATTTTGAATTCTTTGTGGACTTGGAGTGGCTACTCCTATTGTTGTGTTTATTATGGCTCCTAGGTATTGTTGTACCTTGCGCGGCAGAATGTTGGATTTTGCGAAGTTGACTGTGAACCCTAGTTTGTAGAGGGTTTGTATGATTTGATTTGTGTGGTGTGAGCACGTTATTAACGAATGGGTCTTGATTAGCCAGTCGTCTAGATACGGGAATACATGTATTTGCTGCCTTCTGATGTGTGCAGCGACTACTGCTAGACATTTGGTAAAGACTCTTGGTGCGGTTGTTAAACCGAAAGGCAGTACCTTGAATTGGTAGTGTATACCTTTGAATACAAACCTTAGGTATTTCCTGTGCGATGGATGTATTGGTATATGGAAATACGCGTCTTTGAGGTCTAATGTTGTCATGTAGTCGTGTAGTTTCAGCAATGGTAACACTTCTTGTAGTGTGACCATGTGAAAGTGGTCTGATTTGATGTATGTCTTTGGTATTAAGAAGTACAGTGAATAAACTCCTGTGTTTATTTGTGTGTTTGGTACTAACTCGATTGCGTTCTTTTGCAATAGTGCTTGAACTTCTATCTCCAGGAGCTCGGAATGATGTTTTGATAAATTTTGTGCTCTTGGTGGTATGTTTGGAGGGAATTGTAGAAATTCTATGCAATAACCATTTTGGATAATTGCTAGAACCCAAGTGTCTGTAGTGATTTCCTCCCATGCTTTGTAATAATGACCTATTCTTCCCCCCACTGGTGTTGTGTGGAGGGGGTGAGTGACATGTGAGTCACTGCTTAGTTGTAGGGGTTTTGGGGCTTTGAAATTTTCCCCTATTCCTAGGCAATTGCCCTCCTCTATATTGGCCCCGAAAGCCTCCCCTGTACTGTCCCTGGTAACTGGATGGTGTTGCCTGTGAGGTGCTGGCTTGTGTGGCCTGACCCCGAAACCCCCCTCTAAAGGGTGTTTTGCGGAAGGTGCTGTAATTTCCTCTGCTCTGCGGGGAGTAGAGTGCGCCCATGGCTTTAGCAGTGTCCGTGTCCTTTTTAAGTTTCTCAATCGCCGTGTCCACTTCTGGACCGAACAGTTCTTTTTCGTTGAATGGCATATTGAGAACTGCCTGCTGAATCTCTGGTTTAAACCCAGACGTTCGTAGCCATGCATGCCTTCTGATGGTCACAGATGTATTTATTGTTCTTGCAGCTGTGTCTACTGCGTCCATGGAGGAGCGTATCTGCTTGTTTGAAATGTTCTGTCCTTCTTCAACCACTTGCTTTGCCCTCTTTTGTAGGTCTTTGGGTAGATGTTCAATGAGATGTTGCATCTCATCCCAATGGGCTCTGTCATAGCGCGCAAGAAGTGCCTGTGAGTTAGCGATGCGCCACTGGTTTGCAGCTTGTGCTGCGACTCTCTTTCCAGCTGCATCGAACTTGCGGCTTTCCTTATCTGGGGGTGGTGCGTCCCCAGATGTGTGGGAGTTGGCCCTTTTCCTAGCTGCTCCTACAACGAAAGAATCTGGTGGCAGCTGCGAAGTTATGAAAATAGGGTCTGTAGGAGGCGCTTTATACTTTTTTTCCACCCTTGGTGTGATTGCCCTACTTTTGACCGGCTCCTTAAAGATGTCTTTTGCGTGCCGAAGCATACCAGGGAGCATCGGCAGGCTTTGGTAGGAGCTGTGGGTGGCAGAGAGGGTGTTGAATAGAAAGTCATCCTCGACCTGTTCTGAGTGGAGGCTTACATTGTGGAATTGTGCTGCTCTAGCCACCACCTGAGAATATGCAGTACTGTCCTCTGGTGGTGATGGCTTTGTAGGGTATGCCTCCGGACTGTTATCTGACACAGGGGCGTCGTATAAGTCCCATGCGTCCTGATCCTGGTCACCTTGGCTCATGGTGGTGTGAGCCGGGGAATGTGATGGAGTTTGTGCTGGCGAGACGTGAATTATAGGTGGAGGAGAGGGTGGCGGAGTAACCCTTTTCACCATTTTTGTTTGTGGTGTTTGGTCAGTTTGAAATTCCAGTCTTCTCTTTCTCCTAATAGGGGGAAGGGTGCTTATCTTTCCTGTCCCCTGCTGTATAAAAATATGTTTCTGCGTATGGTCTACATCGGTGGATTGCAGGTCTTCCTCAAACCTATGCTTTCGCATTTGGGAGGTCATTGATTGCTCTTCGGTATAAGAGCCTGAAACTGGGTCGGTTGCAGGTTGTTTCCGCACCGAAACCCTGTCTGCATCTTTTTTCGGCTCCGAGGTGGTTTTTTTCTTTTTCGGAGTCGAAACATCTCGGCGTCGATCTTCATCGGTGCCGCTGTCTCGGCGTCGAGCCGTGTCTACACCGCTATCTCGGTGTCGATGTAGGTCTCCAGCACTTTCTCGGTCCCGAGAAGGCTGCGTGCCGGTGTCTCGACCGGAGTCGGACGGTCTCGGCACTGATTGAGCCTTTTTCGGTGCCGACGGTCGGTCACCGAATTTATGGGTGGAGCCATGGCCTGGTGGCAGTGGCGTCCTCTGGGCCTTGACAATCTTCTTATGCGTGGTTTTCGACGTCTTACTCACGGTTCGTGGATCGTCGAATTCCTCGGAGTCCGATTCGTGTATCGAAAAGGTTTCTTCCTCTTCCTGTACCTCGAACTCTCGGTGCGCTGTCGGCGTGGACGCCATTTGAAGTCTTCTTGCTCGACGGTCTTGGAGTGTTTTTCGGGACCGGAACGCACGACAGGCCTCGCAGGTGTCTTCACTGTGCTCAGGTGATAGGCACAGGTTACAGACCAAGTGTTGGTCTGAATAGGGGTATTTTTTGTGGCATTTGGGACAGAAACGGAACGGGGTCCGTTCCATCGGCGTTCTTCTACACGCGGTCGGGCCGAGCAGGCCCCGACGGGGATCGAAAACTACCCCGAAGGGCTCCGGAGCTCTTCGATGCGGTGTTGATTCTGACTACGCCGATCCCGAACGCAACAATACCGACGAAAATCTTCCGAAATTTTGCTGTTTTTCCGTTCCGAAACTCGGAGCGACAGGAACACGTCCGAACCCGATGGCGGAAAAAAAACAATCGAAGATGGAGTCGACGCCCATGCGCAATGGAGACAAAAGGAGGAGTCACTCGGTCCCGTGACTCGAAAGACTTCTTCGAAGAAAAACAACTTGTAACACTCCGACCCAACACCAGATGGCGAGCTATGCAAAACATGCGTATCTACAGCGACAGATGCCATCGAACTCTAGAATCTCTCACACTCTAGATTTGAAAATAATTTACTGGGAAGAATAAATTTAAAACGCGTCTTGGTTTGCATGAGTTGTTGGTCCCAAGCTTGGCCGATTTGCATTGTACTGGGTTCCCAGTTTCCCAGCACCCCAGGACTACCAACTTCAGGAGTCAAACTCAGAACTTTTAAAAGGAAGCGAGTTAGTGAGATGCCTAACGTCATGGATCAAATCTTTTCGCGCTCCAAGAACATTTAACAATAATAATTGATGGAGTGCTGGGACACAGAACATAAAGGCCAGTGGCCCACATGACAACACAGAATAAAAAGACACAGTCTCTGGCTTTAAAGAACTCTCTTTCAGGAGATAAAGTAAATATAGACTAAAAATACAATATAACAGAGCTCCCACTCAGGTCACAAATAATGTACACGATAAATAATCGTACACAGCAGAGCCATCTCTCACGTCACACATAGTTTATGAGTTATGCCTGTCCAACCCAAGTTTTCACTTAGGAAGCCCAGATCTTACAGATGACACACGTGCCTTGAAGACCTCTACATGAGACAGTAGATCTGTAGCTCAGGCTTAATTAATCTTAACAAGTTCAACCCTCAGAGAGCAAACTGATGTATCTGGTTGTCTAGACAGCAGAACTATCAATAAAACGAACAATGCATGTCAATGGAAATAAAGATCTTTCAGGTGGAGATTTCCCCTCCTAATCCCTTTACAGTTCACCTATGTTACTGACCAAAGGTGTATTAAAAAACACACAAGGTCCTTCCTTATAAAGTTGCCTTTAGGTAACATCCAGTTCTGGCCAATGACGCGTCTGATGTGCTTAAAAATATGGCAAATTGTGGTTCTTGAAGCATTTCTTGGGTTGAGGCTGTGCTGGTGTTCGCTGTTGGAAAGCAGTAGCGTGGCACTTATACCCGCCTCCCCAGTAGATGCCTGTAGGCCTTTTTGTTCCCAAGGCCGGAGCACAATGTAATGAAAGTGCTCTGCCCTCAATAATAAGGTGTTTTAAAGTGCACCACCTACCACAACAATTCACAAATCAATCCCGGGGGAATGAGGAGTTTTCCATTAGTAAAGTGGTCTTTAACGTCCAGCATGAAATGAGGTCACCAACCGGGGACAAAGGAATTATTAAAAAAAAAAAAAAATAGAACAATTCCATTTGCCATTATTTAAACTTTAAGTGTGTCTCCGTTATTGTGTGGGGCTGCATAGCACACTTGTGCCGTCCCTAGGTGCACAGTTTTGTACAGCACAAGATGATGGTCACATGGCCGCTTGGCAGATGCGTTGGTGACAAAATTTACATTGATGAACTGAAGAGCTTCTGAGATCCAGCTGGGAAAGTGCCATTCAAACTAAATCCACGTGAAAATCAATAGTCTTTGTGATTCCTTCAAGCTGCCCTCTGACAGCATCTTTGGGAGGAAGACAGTGCCTGCAAGGCAGAGCACCAGCAAGTTTGTAAGTCACCTTTAATGGTTAGCATGTAAAGCAGTGAACACCCACCAATCCCAGTCTGGGGGTGGGAGAGAAGCGCAGTGCCAGTACTCTGCCGCGCTTCCAACAGTCCAGCTAAGCTTCCTTGCCTTGGTCACTCCTGGACACCAGTGTGGGAGACTGGAGGACAGCAGCACAGCCATGCCACACAGAGCTGGCTGAAAAATAGGGAATTAAGGGCGAGATGTAGGTAGACAGCAAATTGCGACTTGCAATTTGCGAGTCAGAGCGACTCGCAAATTGCAACTCGCAATTTGCTATGCAGAAAGGTGTCTCAGACACCTTCTGCGACTCGCTATGGGGTCGCAAAGACCCACCTCATTAATATTAATGAGGTGGGTCGCAGTTTGCGACCCCATAGCGAGTCTGGGCACTCACGGGGATGGTGGCCTGCTGGAGACAGCAGACCCCCATGTCCGTGACTGCTTTTAAATAAAGCCGTTTTTTTTTTTCTATCTGCAGCCCGTTTTCCTTAAAGGAAAACGAGCTGCACATAGAAACAAAAATACCGAAACCTTTTGTTTCGGTTTTTTTCAGAGTAGGCAGTTGTCCTAGACTACTGCCTGCTCTGTAAAAATAATTTTGTGATCATTCACAAAGGGGAAGGTTTGCAAATGAGGTTTGCAAATGAGTTACCATCCACTTCAAGTGGATGGTAACTGCGAGTTGATTTGCGACTGCGAATCAACTTACATTGCGGTGCGAGTCGCAAATAGGAAGGGAACACCCCTTCCTATTTGCGAGTCGGAAACGCATTTTGCGAGTCGTTTCCGACTCGCAAAATGTGTTTCTGCATCGCGTGCGGGCATTAGCGCCTCGCAAACGGCGTTTTTCGCCGTTTGCGAGGTGCTAATGCCTTCATACATCTGGCCCTAAATGAGCTGCTGCCCTTTGGAGGTTATCTTCAGCCTGGTCGCATCACTGACTGCGCCTCTTAGCTCCTTAAACTGAAGCACGTGCAGTCCTCTTGTGATGCTGCTCCAGGTCCAGTTTTCTTCTTTGAATTCTGGGACTTGTACTCTTGTTTATTCCATTAAAAAACAAAACTACAAGTCCCATGATTTAAAGGAAAAAAACTGGTCTGCAGCAGCACATCACACATGGATCTGGGAAACTTTGCAGCTATACACACACACACGGTGTGTGTATACACAGAGCACGAATAAGGAGGGATGCTATCAGGGGAGGAAACATGCTATCACCTGCGCTGCTTAACTCATTTGCGTGATAAGTGTTAGAGCCCAAGAGAAAACACATTTATAGAAAAAAGTGTTAGTCTAACCCGAGATGCGTTAGACTTGGCAGAACTGAACCATCCGTGTCACAGAGAAAAAGGTCTGGACACACTAATGATTCACAACACGGTAGGCAGACACCACCATGTTATCCCTTACCCGGGGCATGGACAGCAGTCCTATACCTGCTATGAGGACAAGCTCCCTGCAGCCCTCCGGGTCCCAGGACAGGTCCTGGACTTCGCATTACCAGAGAGAAGCCTAGGCATCTGAACACTCTCTAGGCTAGCGTGACACTGGCGCCAAACAAAACTACAGGCTACCGGTTTCAGCATCAATCCAGGGCAGGGGTACTTGCACGTTTCCCCATGCTGGGGAAACTCATTTCCCAACAACGGCTGTGCACCCAGTGGAAGGCGGCCAATGGGTGAAGGGGGCTGGCAGACTGCCTCGTGCTTTTATGCAGTTCTGGGTGGCAGCAAACTGTGAACGATGCAAGAACAGACCAGTGGATGCAGAGAGCTGAATGAAAGCCTGTTATATGTATTGTTTTTTTTTTTTTTTTAAAGAAATGGCCAGACCTAAGGAGAAGACAAGAGCGAAACTCCAGTCACAGAGTAGCCCGCAGTGACAGCGGGATTCAAGACATGGCGCACAGGAAAAAAATATATATATTTCAGGCTTTGGCCTAATTCCAGAATGTTTCAAATGCTTAGGGCCGTCATCTGCATCAACAGGAAGCGCTTTGTTCCTGTTGTGGGAGCTTTTGCATCCGGAAGGGAAGCAAGAACTGCTCTTAGCCTACATTTTCCCCATTGTTTGCTATTTTTGTACGGGCTGAAGTTCTGCCTCCGTGCGCCGGGTGCCAGTGTGTCCGCACAGCACTTTTCACATAAACATATTACACTGAACAATCTATTTCACAGGAGAAGGGCATTCAAGACATTATAGTCTTGATCGCCGAAGCTCAGTTCTTGGAACGCCACAGGCCTTCCCAGGGTGATAAAAGGCTCCCATGAGATTGATTTTTCTGGATCGAACATAATCAGTCTCCGGGAAACTTGGTTAACGTGCGATTATGCTCCAAAAGACTTGTGTATCATTCTCCGGAGACTGCTACACAAAGGGGTTAGGGTTGGGCTTCTAGCAATATTTTCTGATGAAAGCGTCAACTAGAATTGTGTGTGCATCGACTGCCATTTAAATATCCCGACTGCTTAGAAAACGTATGTCTCTAAGGGATTCACAAACTTCCCTATTATTATTTAACATATTATACCCCTCCCGGAAGTTCTCGTGACGTCACTCTTGAAGGAAGCATGGACACCATGTCAGATATGTATAACCTCGCCCCAGTTAACTCATTCTCACCGTCGTTGGCTTTCACGCTCATGTCCCATCTACACAAGTCTACACATCGTGCACTGAACTGGAGGAGATGAATGGGTCGACGACCCCAGTGCAGGGGCGGAGCCTACTCTGAAAGATTGGGGGGGGAGAGCTTCAGAATTTCCAACACATCGGACAAGCAGGGCACACTGGAGAGGCTAAAGGGGCAGAGGAAAGGTAGACAAATATGGATAGGGAGGGAAGATAGAGGGGAAAAAACACAATATTTTGTTAAAAAAAAAAAAAAATGTTTTGAAGACTTTCAAAGGAGAAAGGGTATGTGTGAGCTTTTGTCTGTGTTTAAGTAAAAAAATATTGGTGAACTTCGACAGACGCCTCAACATACCTGACTGAAAGCACCTGTACCCAACTATTTCCCGGTATATACATTTATTAGGGTGGTGTAACACCCCAAACACCCTCCTTGAAGCCACGCCCCTGTCCCAGTGATATGTATATACATCTGATGTGACGAGAAAACGCTCACTTACCTGGGCCTTAGGGTTGAATGTCTCCCTCATGAATGGTCACGTGAGGGAACATATTCTGAGTACCCCTACTTGGCACTGATGTGCATTACAACCCATCATTGGGCACTGTTGCTATCACATGGAAATCTGAATTCATGGGGTCACTTTTCACTAGTACTCATGCCCGTAAGGGATCATAACTCCATCAAAATCCTTTTAAGGACGCGTGTCACTCCCTCGATTAGAGTTATACCGACTGATTGATAATTTACTCCTTATAAAAAAACATTTTAAAATGGGACGAACATGTACAAATTAATCTGGCATTTTTTTATTTATTTTTTAACTATGCACCTGGAATTCAATGTGTGAGGTTGGGGTTTTGAGGCATTTCAATACTTCGCCCTCAAGTAGTGGTATTTCATTCACCATAAGAGATTGCAGATTGGGCACCCGCTTCCTGTAATTGGAATAGTATTTTGCAAACTTGTTTACGTGCGAATAGGTTGTTTCACAAAATACTGAATCACACAAGGTCGCAGAACAACTTACCCAATTAACGTTCATTAGGCCATTTCTAATCCCATTTAGCACTTTGAAAACCTCTTCTGAATTCCTGAATAAGCTTAGTAAATTTGAAAAAGGTTTTTAGCATTTGCTAACCCTCTGATTAACCGGTTCAGAAGGTTAAAGAACACTAAATACTTTTGTGCACGAGGTCCTTAATTTCTTAGGTTTCAGTCATGATTCAAATTCAGCATCAGAGCCTAGGCCAGTCAGAATATAAAGTTACACGGAAATTCCTTGAATGTTCATCAAAAGAACTGAAAATAGCTAAAGCATGGAATCAGAGTCATAACGTGCTAAATAGAGGAAATACGTCACAGTTTTTGGATATATGTTGTTCTACGATTGGATTGACTACCCCTAAAATGCAGGTTCCAGTGGGGGCATTAATTTGGCGACCCTATTTGCATGACTTACACAAGCTGAAGAATACCGAAGTCGCATTCAACGCTCAGTTCCTCAGACGGCAGGATCCAGAACAGCCCTGGCTGGGTAAGGAGACGATTCCAGATCAAGGGCAGCAGAGCGTCCGTGGCTGAAAGGACTGATGGATTTCTGATCTCCATATTTCAAGCTAACCCTGCAGAATAGCAGTATACTTTTCTGCCTTTCTTAAATACTGCATTGTATATTGAACTATTCCCTCCTTAGAGAAAGTTTCATTAGTATTACTGATTTATAAGAGAGGAAATCAAGAGTTGCCTCAGAGTAATCACCCATTGCTTTTCCAGAGATTGCTGGGAAACTGCTTGAAAAGTCCCTTTTTGAGGCTAAAGAGATTACACTTTTTTTTTTTAACTATCTGATTATCACTCATGTACATCGATGATTGAGAACATTCTCGTATACCATAGATTCCATCACAGAAAAATATCATGTTTGTTAGAAAGGGCCTTCTTTTTCCGTGGTATTCCTCCAGATTTTTGACTAAACTGTTTTTGTCGGCTTCTGGACTCTGTGTACTTTACTACTAGTTAGGAGGGGTAAAGTGCTTTGTTCTCCCATAAAATGTGCTTTAATTGGCATACACTTGATTGGCACATTTAATTTTCTTACAATTCCGAAGTGTATGGTACCACATGAACCCAGCACCTGAAAATTAACTGCTACTAGCGGGCCTCATCACTGATTGTGCCACCCACTACAGTGCCAGTCTGCCACCTCAGCCAAGCTGAGCAGTTTTCAAGCTGCCAATTCGACTTGTCAAAATCAGCCCTTTGAAAGGCCTAAACCTTCCTTTAAAATGTATGTCACCCCTGGCGTTACCACTGAATAAGGCAGAATGCATTCATTTTAGAAGTAGGAAACGTAGAAATTAATGTTAGACATGCCCTGACAGTAAAAAGGCCCCCAAAGCCTTTTTCACCGTGGGGCGGCTAGCTGCGCCTTAGGAAAACAAGGAATTACATTACAGCACTTTAGGATGATCATTTCGGGTTAGAAGCAACTAAACTGATGGCGCCCCTGTGGTGATGTGAGAACTGCTCCAGGAAAGGGATAGTGGGCCTTGGGTATCAGGCGGGTTGTCCTTCCCATGACAGGATGGCTTTGGGCTGTGCCCAGTAAGTTGATGGCGGACCCTTGGTTATGGTCAGAGTGCACTCCTTGCCTATCTGAAAGCTGCAAGCTTCACCAGCTTGGATGTGTGTGTTACTTCAGAAAGCCGGTTTTTTAATCTTGCTATAAAAATTCTGCAAATATTTTGCCTCTTACTCTAGACTAATGAAGTTATGAAATGTCTAAGGATGGGTATTGACAAAAGATCTATTAAAGTTCGTATTCTCCTTGAACTTTGTGCTGCTTTTGATATGGTGGATCATTCGATTCTTCTTTACTCTCTTCACTCTTGTTGTGTTAAAAGTTCTGTCCACAACTTGCTTTGCTTGTATATTTTCAGGCGCTCCTTTCTGGTCTCATGGAAAAAAATGGACTCGTTTCACCTCACCAAGTTCAATTCGACAGCCAACAGGTTTCTGTTTTACCCCTCTACATTTTCTGGCTTTGTACTATGTTTGAATGCGGCTTCAATTCCCACTTCTGCGCAGATTCTCAGATTTTCTTTTCTTTCGCTTCCTTTTCACTTCTCCTAGGGCACGTTTCTATGCTTATAGGATATTGAAACGTGGATGGATTCACATTTATTTAAACCTCAATGCTAGCAAGGGAGACATTCGTCTACTCCTAATCTTCTCCACCTCTGGTTTTTTTATCTCCCACTGCTGTCCTTTATTCCTCCTCTGTGCTTTGCTCGAGCATGGCCTTTAATACTTCTCCCAACGTTGTACCTCAGATTGCACTGCCTGTTAAAACCTGCTACTTTCATCTTTTAACATCCTAAAACTCAAATCCTTTTCCCTATTCCTGTCCTGAAAATTTTCTTGCTAACACTCATTCTACCACAATTTAATTATTGATCGTCTTTGCATGTTGGGCTGTCCAAATATTCGATTGCTGCTCTCTAAACAATTCAAAACACATATGTGTCCCACTTCTGCTTTCTCTTTCAAATCAGTCCTCAACATCTGCCTACTTGAGCAAACGGAGGAGTTATCAGTTTTCAGTTACTGTACATTTTATTTTTTTGTGTTCAAATGATTTAACTTTTTGGCACACACATTTGAGCTCATTAATTTCCGAGTATGTTCTGTCTCGGTCTTTGCTTTCCACTTCTGTGAATGTCTGTTGCCATCCTTCCATGTGCTTCTACCCTGTTCGGCTCTTCCACACATCTCTCTCCTTCCATTGAATTAACTTCCTGTATCAGTGAGAGTTGCTCCTAACTTATCGACTTATAAAACAAGTTAAGGTGCACTTCCTTTTTATATGTCATTAGATGGAACCGTGGCCAATGATATACTTTTCTTCCCTTTTGTACTGGTATTACTGTTTGTACAGCGCTTTGAAAAAAAAAAGTGCTACAAGAATATATCATACATCCTGTTACAGACATCTCACCTATATTCTACACAAGCATACCTGTATCCTACAAAATTCTTGCAAAAAGAACAAGTGATGAACGGAATTCTGAACGTCAAACATTCACCCCCAGTACAGATATCCGGGCCGAAATCCATCCTTTTTTGCCACCCATGCCATTCCAGTTTGGACCCAGCCATATGCAAATCGGTCTTGACCCTGTTCCCCATGGGAACAGTGCGCCGGGTATGCCCAGGTGTGGGTCCCGGGATCACTGTGCCACTGGATTCAAGCTAGCCTGTCTGATAAAGGGTGATACCCTGAAACCGGTCCGAGGATGCTTGTTTCCAGTCCAGGGAAGACCTTGCTTGGCAGTTTGGGCTGGAATGTTCCCATGAGTAACAGGGTCAAGACTGATTTGCATATGGCTGGGTCAAAACTGGGGTGGCATGAGGAGCAAAATAATTGATGGATTAAACTAAGATCTGTGACTGGGGGTGAATGTTTGAATGTCCTGCATTCCGTCCATCATTTGTGTGTTTTTTCCCTACAAAATTCTTCCCATAATTCTCATATCTTGCAGCTTATCAAATGTCACCCTCTATGGTACAACCTGATATGAAAGCTCACTTGTCGCCTGCAACCTACTAAGGACAGTACAGCTGTGTCCTACAACTGCCTAGAAAGAGGGCTTTGTAATCCTGATCCTACTATCTGGCATGGTTATCCCCCATATTCTACAACCAGCTGTAGATAGCCTACTAACCTCCTATAACGATGGATAATTCATCTGGTCCCCCATTGTCCTGCACTCCACATTTATCATCCAGTATGGACACTCACCTGCCCATCATCCTTCACCATAATGTTGCTGTTATGCCGGTCGCCGATGCCCAAGATGAAGGTTGCCACACAGTAGCCAGCACAGGAGCGAGTGAACAGGTCGATAGCAACATCGTAGCTACACGGGACAAGATATTCAAGAGGTCACACAAGCATATATGTGAACAACACAAACACAGACCAATGGGCCAATACATAAGCAAATGATTGATTAATGCATCCCTCCCTAAGAATACACCATACACTTTATCATAGACTGTCCCTATTCGCCTGTAGGCACTGAAAACATTATCAAAATTCAACCCTTTCCGTGTGAAATCCAAAACATTTCCAGGAAAAATGACATTAAACATAACGAAACCCTGAAAGTCCTACTGAAACAGCCCTCAAGTAAATTCAGCATTGGAGGACACTTACCAGCAAACCAGAGAACTGCAAATCTAGCCTTTACATTACAGAACATGGCGAAGAGTACACTAACTACTTTCTTTAAAAGTTCCTTTATTTAATTTGAGATAAAGTAGAAATCTAAACATTAGAATAGCTAACTTTAGTCTGATTCAGCTTACATTTGGAAGATATGAGAAATCAGGTTCAGTCTTCAATTTGAAAAGCACTATACTTATTTGGTTTTCAAAAGCTGGACTCAAACGAGAAGTTTTGGAAATTGGGTTACTGGTTGGGGGGGGGGGGGGGTGAGGGCAAGAAACTCTTCTCAATCAGCAACCACTATCCCTGTCAGGGTGAAGTCTCAAGCAACTCCAAATTAACCTGTACTTAACCCTCTGGTAAATAGGCACCAAAGCAGTCAGGCTTAACTTAGAGGCAATGTTTTAAGTATATATGCACCACTTCAAACAGTAATAAAGTGAAAACACAACACAAGGAAAAACCTACACCAACTTAGAACAATAAACTAAAATGGAATAAATATAGCACCAAAACGATAAGAATCCAAATAGTAGAACACAAGAAATGCAATTTTAAAGATTTCATTCAGGTAAGTGAAGTGCTTAAAAGATAGCACCGCTCACGGCTATCTGGTCATGCAAAACCAGATGGAAGTCAGAAGTTCAGGCTATATAGTGTGGGCTGGATACAGGGTCCTGGTTAGTCCCGCTGAAAGAGTGATCTAAGTCCAGCACAAAGAGTTTCCGTTCACTGTGGAAGGGGCTGCACAGATCAGGGAGATCGCTGCAGGTGTGTGAAAAGCAGACCAGGCGTCGTGGCTGGTCATCACTGTAACATGAAGATTCTGTTGTGTGTCACGGAGGGTCATTACTGGCGGTTCACATTGGGAGTCACTACGAGCTGTCGATGCTGTGCCAGGCATCACTGGTGGTTGCTGTGACGCAAAGAGTCGGTTTCACAGGAATTTCGCATTGGTGGGCAGCGCAGGTGGCAAGATCTTGGTGCAATTGGGAACCATTTGTGAAGAGCCCAATACTACAGGATTTCTTTTTTTCTGGAGGAGAGATCTCAATTCTATGTCAGGACCGGAGGCTCAGATTATGCTTCTTTTTCCATGCTTTATTTTAACAGCAGCCAATGAAAATCATGGAAAGTAAAAAACTACATGACCCAACATCAGTTATATCACGTGATAAACCATAGAGGAGGAAGCCTATAAAGTGTTGTATCACACCCAGCCACTCCTTTTTCTTTGCTGCTTCGCAGCCAGAGAAGTGTGATTTAATTTTGCTTAAACTGTGTAGATATTTAAAAGTGTTGGAGCGGGCTTTTCCCCTCCTTTTAAGCGTTCCTTGGAACGCTTTCTCATATAGTGGAGTGGGAGCAGGGAGCGAGGACTCGGGCTCCCCGCGCAGTCCTTTTATATGCCGGTGAGGTTTTTCTTTCCTTTCTCTCTATTCATATTTTATTACCCGCGCTCAGCGTGAGTGCGTTTTATGGGTCTACGCTTTATCGTTTCTCCCTGCTTCACCGCGTGTGCATTCAGACGCGTGTGTGAAGCCTTCCTCCCCGGGCCGCATTTCAAGGACTTTTCCCCTCCCGAGCCAATTATTAACGCTCGGTCGGGGCGTTTCAGCTTTATGTATCCTCGCGCTCGCTCGGAGCGCTTCTTCTATTTGTTTATTTTTCTCCCCCGGGGGTCAGAATTAAGCGCTCGCTCCGGAGCGCGGCCTAGAATTTTTCTTCCTTCTCCACAAGGGCGTTTATGAGGCGCTGCCTCGTGTGAAATTAGCGCTCCTGCGCCATTAACATCCTCATGACGGGGATTTTTGTTAGAGGTTCTGCCTCTTAAAATCAAAGCGTTTTTCAACGCTTTTAAGACCCTCATTGAAATTTCTCCACCGGCTTAGCTGCCATCTATGCCCCAGTGCTTGGACACTGGGGTTGAAACAATTCTGATTCAGGCTGGGCCTGGCTTAAGGGTATTAACCCCTTCAGGGCAGCTCCCTCCACATCTTAAAAAAAATTATTTTGTGATTACTGCCCTGATTTATTATTTTATTAGTTATACTGCTCCCCTGGAGCTCATCTCTGCTGTATCTCAGTATGGCTGGCTATGATGACCAAGCCGCAGAATTGTACTATATGGATGATACTGCTGGCTCGTTTGACCAGGACTTAGTGTATGCTCTTGACGCAGGGGAGCGTCACTCAGTTAATCAGGCCTTGGCTCAGGCCATTCAGCCCATCAAACATCACCTTTTGGGCTTGGTCGATCAACAGGTTTGGGCAGCTCCAGTGAGTGCATCTACCATGGGAGATCCTTCCTTTGCGGCTAACCCGCAGCCTGAAAAACAACTTTCTAACCCGCATGCTGCGGATTTCCAATCCCTTATAAAGAATATGGCAAGAGAGCATGATTACAATGCAGGATCACATAATAAGGGTGTGGATGCTCCAGCCTCTTCTTCCTCTGAGCCTTCCTCCGAGCAAGAGGACGCGCCTCCTCGTAAACGCAAGAAGAAAGCTCATCACCAGGAGGTTCCTACCCCTAAGGTGTTGACTTTCGAACCAGAGGACATCGTGCACCCCAGATCTTCTCTGTGGCTACCGCCCCCTGAGGTGGCAGATTATGTAGGCATGGGTTTGATAAAGATATTCGTTCTAGATTAAGGTCTGAGTGCCCCAGACCTGATTTTCCATCCAAGGTTACCGAGACTCCGGACTTAGATCCTACCCTAGTAACTTTCCTCAAAAAATCCACTAAGGATCCTAAGAAGGGTATTGATCGCGCCTGGCGTGGCTGCCAAGATAAACTTTTAGACATTTCCGGACCTCTAACTAAGATCCTCGAATTAGCCTTTCAAGCCAAGGAATCGGGTGATCCTATTAACCCAGATATTCTGGTAGGCTGGGCTCAGAGAGCTCTATGTTTCTTGGGCAATGCTAATTGCGCCATTTCATCTGAGCGACGCAGATCGGTCTTGATGAAGTTGGATCCCAAACTAGCGGACCACGCTGCATCAGAATCAGGCCCCGTGGCCCAGGGTTTTCTTTTTGGCTTGCCCTTCATGAAGGAACTTTCTAAGTTCGTATCCACCTACGCCAGTCTGGACAAGGCACAAGGATCCATCCGGAGAGTGCTACGTCCACTTTTTCGAGGGGCAGGACGCTACAGAGGGCGTGCCTTCGGCCGTTTAAATCAACAAGGCCCCCATCGTGGATCCTTCCAACAAGGAAGTGGCGGTTATCAGGGTTACGATTCCTCCTCATCTACCTTCTACCCGTCAAGACCTAGGTACGGTCGAGGCAGATTCCACAGAGGGAGATCCAAAGGTCAACAATCTTTCTCCCAAGAGTCGGGAGCCACAGGTGAGCTTGGTCTTGAGTTCATAAGTGATTTTGGGGGGCAGAAGTTTTTGGAGAATTGGCGTCTAATTTCCTCGGATACTTGGGTCCTAGAGACCGTGCAGGGGTTCAAGCTAGAATTTTACGAGTCCCCTTATCAGACATGCCTTCCCAGGCAGGGATATTTTTACCTTCAAGAACACTGTCTTATTTCCGCAGAAATTTCGGCTCTGCTCAAGAAGCGTGCAATTATCAGAGTTCCTCATCATCCGTCAGGTTTTGTCAGCCCAGTATTTCTGGTAGACAAGAAGGGGGGCGGCTCGCGTTTTTTTGCTATATCGTCTTTTCAAAATGGAAGGTATCCATTTACTGAGAGATGTTCTCCAAGAGGGAGACTGGTTAGTCTGCTTAGATCTAAAGGACGCTTACTTGACCATTCCTATTTTTCCTCCACATCGGAGGTTTCTTCAGTTTTGTTGGGAGACCGAATATTACGAGTACAAGGTGCTCCCCTTTGGTCTATCCTCCGCCCCTTGGTGTTTCACAAAGGTTATGCGCCCAGTAGTGGAATTCCTTCGATCCCAAGGGGTCAGGTTAATTGTATACCTAGACATACTTATCATGGCCCAAGATTGGGAGCTCCTGTTAAATCATCTCGAATGGCCAGTGTCTCTGCTCCAAAGTCTGGGTTTCATAATAAATGCCCATAAATCAGTTCTAGCCCCCTCTCATCGGATAGATTTTCTGGGATTCCAGATAGACTTGTTGCAGTCTCTTCGGATTCTTCCTTCCGGGAAGATCCGTTCAATCAAGAGAGAATTGAAGTGTCTATTATCCAAACAGACTGTTTCCTTGAGAGCGATTGCTCGCATCGTGGGCCTGCTTTCTTCTTCGATTCAGGCCATCTTCCCGGGTCCCTTGCATTACCGAGCCCTTCAACGTTTGAAGATTTCTCACCTTCAGAAGGGACTTCGTTATGCAGACCAGATTCCCCTGTCGGAGGAGGCCCGGGCAGAGATGCATTGGTGGCTCGATCATATGGAAGCCTGGAACGGCAGAGCCATATTCAGCTCTCTCCCGGATGTAGTGATAGAGTCCGACGCCAGTCGGTGGGGCTGGGGAGCCCGGTGCGGATCAGTGTCCACGGGAGGCAGATGGTCCAACTCAGAGTTGAGTCTCCACATAAATTGTTTGTAACTCCTAGCAGGCTCTTTTGCAATCAACAGTCTTTCCCCCATCAAAACGAATTGTTGTATTCTGCTTCGCATGGACAATATCACGGCAGTGAGATATGTCAACAAGTTGGGGAGAACTCGTTCCCGCATTCTGGCGGAGATAGCCAAGGAATTCTGGCATTTTTGCCTTCAACACAGGATTTCAGTGGTGGCGAAATACCTTCCCGGGGCCAGCAACTTAGTGGCAGATTGGAACTCTCGTCACCTGAGAGACTTCAGCGATTGGAGGTTGCACCCCAGAGTTTTCCAAACTCTCTGCGAAGTGGGGCCCTTTCTCGATCGATCTGCTTGCATCTCGTCTCAATCGACAGATGAAATGTTTTTTCAGTTGGAGGCCAGATCCGGAGGCATCAAGGACGGATGCGTTTCTTTAGGACTGGTCGCAAGAACTGAGTTATGCATTTCCTCCTTTCCTAATGATTCCCAAGGTTTTGGGCCAGGTCAGACGTCAGCAAGCAGAGTTAGTTCTGGTGACGCCCCTTTGGAGATCGCAAGCTTGGTTTCCGGTAGCAATGGAACTGAGTTGCGATCATCCGATCCTTCTTCCCTTCCGAGAGAATGTCCTCCAGGACCCTCGGGCTTGTTGCATCCGTTGATCCTGTCAGGCAAGCTATCCCTGATGGCATGGCGTCTTTCAGGGAAAGATGGGTCATCCCAGGACTTTCGCAAGAGTCTTCCGACTTCATTGGGGGTTCCTGGTCCTCCAGTACTCACAAGAGATACGCTTCGGCGTGGAAGCGATGGAGTGCTTGGTGTAGTTCTAGGAGTGCAAATCCTTCTTCAGCGGGTAGCTGTCTGGTCTTGAATTTCCTTTCCTCACTAGCAGCGTCAGGTCTAGCATACCGTTCTATTAATAATGATAGATCCGCCATTTCAGCAGGCCATTTACCAGTGGAGGGTAAACCCATCGGTGAGTCTCCTATTGTGTGTAAATTAATGAGGGTATCAGGTTAGCTAATCCCCCTCATCCCTGTTATTCGTCCCTTTGGGATGTTAATGTTGTCCTTCGATTTTTAGAATCCTGGCCTGCTAATACATTTTTGTCTAGGAAACAGTTATCAGCTAAACTCACCATGTTGTTGTGTTTGATATCTTGTAAGAGAGTTTCAGATGTTAGAGCACTTGATTTGGCTGGGAGAGTGTTTTCTCCTGAAGGAGTCTCTTTCTCCATTTCGCGTAGAACAAAATGCATTTTGAAGTCAGTGTCTTACCCCTGTTTTATGGACAATCCCAAGCTTTGTGTGGTGCAATGTCTTAAAGCTTACGAAGTGACTACAGAAGAATTTCGTTCTGATATGGGGGGTCAATTACTCATTTCCTTAGTTAAACCATATCATCCTGTTTCCTCAGCCACACTCGCTAGATGGATGCGTTGGTTGCTGAGTGAAGCAGTTATTGATGTTTCTAAGTTTGGTGCGCATTCGGCCAGAGGGGCTATGGCATCGAAGTCTTTAGATTTGGGTTCTCGCTTGGAGGACATTTTAAAGGCAGCAGATTGGTCTTCGCCTTCAACTTTTAAAACGTTTTATTATAAACCTATTGTTGATATAGCATCTGTAGTGGTGAATCAGTTTTGAACAAGCATAATCTGAGCCTCCGGTCCTGACATAGAATAAAAAATGTTCTAGCATTCGCGCTAAGAATTTTTCAATTCTATTAAGGACAAGGAGGAGAGGATTATCCCACTGCACTGTATATATATATATATATATATATATGATTGTAGAGTTTCATGTTATTTTATTGATTTTATGTGCAAGTTATTGTACTTCAGTGCTATCCCTCCCTATTGAATAGTTGATATAAGTATTTATTATGCTATTCAGTTTTTATGGCCTGGATTTTTTCATTTTTCCTAGGAAATGATGAGAAGTAGTGCGGACTGCCGCAATATCGTTTTTCTTCCAGTCAAGTGGGATGCCAGTTCATCTGTTTTCAGGATTTTCGTTTGCAAATTTATGTTAAGACTTTGACTTTTCTGTCGCAAATTTTGGACAAAGAAAGAGGAGTGGCTGGGTGTGATACAACACCTTATAGGCTTCCTCCTCTATGGTTTATCACGTGATATGACTGATGTTGGGTCATGTAGTTTTTTACTTTCCATGATTTTCATTGGCTGCTGTTAAAATAAAGCATGGAAAGAGAAGCATAATCCTCGCCTCCGTGTCCTTAATAGAATTGAAAGATTCTTAGTGCGAATGCTAGAATTTTTTTTACTGATGCCACTCCAAGGGGCACCTCTGGGAGATGAAACTCACTTGAGCAGAGGCCATCAGAGCATAGGCAGGTCCTGGCAGCAGGTTAGCTGGGAAGTTCCAGGGAGCCTCTGGAGCTTGTTATGTCGCTGTAACTCAGAACAGGAGGTCAGTCAGCTGACTCTTGGAGTCACTCAGCCTGGGATGAAAGGTGCACATCCAGTCTTCCTTTACAACAAGCAAAGAAGCACAGAAGCAAAGCAGCAGAGTGGCAAAGTGGCAGTACTTCTGTGGCAAAGCAGCATAGTATTCCTTTTCTTCTGTAGTATTCACAGGTTCAGTAACGTACTGAAGAGTTGGGTCTGAGAGTCCAATATTTATATTGGCTCATAGCTGGCTGCATGAATAATTCAGTGGTGACAATTCCTGTGATAAAAGGTAGTACACAGCCATTCAGTTGAAAGTGGGACTGTGTCCAACTCCACTTTCCCCATCCTGACAGATGACAGACGAGCCAGGCACACCTAATCCCTCTATACTGTTTGGGAGGAATAAGCAAAGTCAGCTTTCTGAAAGTGACATTTTCTAAATTATAACTTAAAACCCTACTTAACCATCAGAGATGATTTCAACTACAATTTCTCTGAAACCAAACATGAAATGTTTACCTATTCTCAATCAAAGGTTAGCATCTACTACGTGCAGTTGTGAAAAACGAATTCAGGAGTTCTTCTTTACCAGAATATGTAAAACTGAAAAGTACATGCCCGCCTTTTTAAATACACTACACCCTGTCCTATGGGCTTCTTTGGGCCTACTCTAGGGGTGACATATGCATTATATAGGTATGTTTGGTCAGGTCGAAATAGCAGTTTAAAAATGTGCATTCAGGCTGCAGTGGCACAACCAGTGCTGCAGGCACACATGTAGCATTTAATTTACAAGCCCTGGTACATGTAGTACCACTTTACTAGGGACTTCCACATAAATTATATGTGCAACTTGGCTGTAAGCCTAGTTCACAGTGCTTAAGGGAGAAATAACAAGCACTTTAGCATTGGTTAGCAGTGGTGAAGGGCACAGAGTCGAAAGGCCAACAAAAACAAACTCAGCAAAAACAAGCAAGAAAGAAAAAAGTTTGGGTATGACCATGTACAGAGAGCCAAGTCCAAAAGACAGGTTTCTTTTTCTCATCCTACAATTACATTTTATTACGCTACATTTTCTTTTTCTTAAAAGCTTTTTCACATTTCTGCATATGAAATACTGCAATGCACAATTGAAAATGAAATTCAGTCTCATCATAATCTCCTAGGAAAAAGAAATTGGGCCTCCGATACTCTGTCACAGGGTAAATCGTAATGAAGCCAGATTGACATTAACACTGTGTAAAGTAAAATGAATAATATATAAGAGCTCCAGGGTCCAAGCAAGCATCACAGATGCTTATTGTAGTTTTTATGACTATCAGTGAAGATGCTATAATGGAGAAATAAATGTTTACTCGCTTATATGCAACATATAAAGACTTCGTTTTTTTAGTGGGAGTCTCATCAGTCAATTTGTGTCTATGCAAAACTGAGTATTTCTTACCCCTCGCCTCGGTTCTTATCTTTTAGCCAGTGGTGCAGGGTGTTGCTGTTGAACTGGAGCGCTCCCTTCAAGCCACCTTTGCATTGGATCTGCATGATAGTGTGCGAGTTTTTCACCACCTCAATGAGCCCAACGCAGTCTCCGATGGATAGGCAGCCATAGGGAAGCATCCTGGAAGAAGAGAGACTGGATTGAGTGAGTCCTCCTTTGGCGATGGTCATCAAAAGGGCATCCATTGAGCCGGGCAAACTAATCTTTCTAGGTAAGCAGTTAGTGGCTGAGGAGGAGAGCCCACAGAGCGCAAATGGAAAAGATGAATGTTTGCATCACCCTTCAAATGCTACACAAGAAGGGACGTTTTGCTGTCATCTACAGACTGAAGGTCCCTGGTGCGGAGCAGGTGCCAGGTAGTGCGCATGAAGGGTGCAGTAATAGAGGATGTGTCAACCTACAGCTGCACAGCTGATTGGAGTGTCTGGACTATGCAAGGGACCTCCATCCTACCTGAGGTCCAGGCCTTGGTTTTGCCACATGTTCTCCATAATACGGATGATCTGTAGTGTGAGCATGTCCTGCCGCAGATCTAGAGACACACATACAAAGACTTGTCAAAATATTATTCAGCAATAACATATTTCATCATGATGGGACAAGAGCACGTGAGTGGGGCAAAGGAAAATATTGGGACCCTGTACAAAATATGGTGTGGGTCTCTGAGCTGTCCCTTCCACCCGGGAAGAAATGTTGATCTATAACTATATTGCAGTGCAATGAACCATGAGTTTAACTGCAGTGAGGGTTCAAACCCACTAACAATGGCTTGTACCCTCAACTTTAATAACAGCGAAGTTCAGATCTGGTGACAGTGTCTGCTAACCTCAGCTTTAATGACAATGGAACCCAGATCTACTGACAACGTCTGGGGCCCTCTCTTTTAATGACAGTGGGGCTCGGGCCTATTGAGAGTTCCTGGTCGCCTCACTTTCAATGAAAGTGGGGTTCAGACTTACTGATAGTGCCTACTACCTTCACACTTAATCACAGGAGGTACATACCTGCTAACAGTGCCTGCTCTAATCACTTTTAACAATGGGGGTTCACACCCACTGATGTTGTAAAAAGGGTTCATATCTGCTGAATGTCAGGTACCCTCACTCCTACTGTGACAGTGGGATTCAGACTGTTTGACCACCCTCACTTTTAAAGAAAGTGGTGAACAGATCTTCTGACAGTGATGTCTACTACTCACATTTAATCACAGTGGGGTTCAGTTCTGCTGACCTGCCTGCTATGATCCCCTTTAATGACTGTATGGTTTCGACTTGTAGACCATGCCTGTGGCCTTCACTTTTAATGATAGTAGAGTTCAGACATAGGCGACATTGTTTGGAACTCGCACTTTTAATAGATTTATCTAGCACAAATTGTGTACAGAAAGCAATCCATTTTTGTATTTGTCAGTACAGCAGGTTTTTTCAAATGTTTTGGTCAGGAATTGTGCACAAATAACACATGCAAGCACACATATATGTGTACACACAGACATGTCCAAGGGTGCACAATCCGGTGCATTGAAAAAATAATCTTAGTATATGAAATCCGCCTTTTCTACAAGGGCACCTCATATTTGGTTTGCCTTTTGCTGGAACATATATTTTTGCTTTTAAAACGTCTTCCACTTTACCACTACTAATAGGATTAAAGTGCCTGCATCCCCCTTTAAACATGGTTACATTGGCATATTTAACTTCCCTATAAAACTTCTCCCAACAAGGGATAAGCATTTGAATAGGTGTGAAAATGGTGTGAAATGCCTCCTGGAAGCAAACAGGCTGACATAAATGGGCAGAGATGAGTACTCTGAACCTCCCAGAACATACAGTGTCAAATCCTGCTTGAAGTTTAAATCCTGTTTGATAGGTGCTGTGGTTACATATAACATTTTGGGGCACAGTTGAAAGGAAGGGAAACAGAATTCCAAAAGCAAAACTTGGGTATCCACTATCTGGTTGCTGAAAATGAAAAACCCGACTTGTGTTCTACTAGATGTCTGTCTCTAGGTTTTACATATGACAATGTGGTGGGGGTGCACTTGAAAGCAAGGGAAATAAGATGCCAGAACAATTATTGTGTATCCACTGTCTGATTGCTGTAAAAGCTTATTTTTTGCTCGAGCACACGCCTTCTCTGGGTTTGTTGTGGGTACATTAGCAGTCCCAAACTGGATTTTAGTGTTAGATATGGGAAGACACCAAGAATACCATAGCATACTCTCTACACACCCCCAGCCCTCAGAGCCCAAATAGTGTGGCCAAAGGTTTTACCCATCTTGAAAACTCCCAAAGTGTGTAGGGTTGCCCCCCTGGGGCCTTTAACCCATTGGTTGGCAGGAATCATTTCCACCCTACAAACAGGGAATCTCCAGGCAGGCACTTCAGAACGTTCCAGGACCTGGGGAATATCAGAAGAGGACGAACATGCTGCCTGACATCCTGTGAGTCTCCAAGTGTCTCCCCTGAGGTCCTGTTTGTATTTTTTTTTATTTTTTTTAATTATTTTTTTAGAAGTGTATTCCTATTGGGACTTAAAGGGCTGAAGTTAGAAGGTACAATCTTTTACCAGGATGAACTTGGTTGGTGTTTTCAACCCACACTCCATCACGGTCAGTGTCAAATTGTGCCTATGCCCCGATCTATCACAACCATTGGGATCATTGGCACTTTATGCTTCTCGACTTCTTCCTACTTGAAATTAAAAAAATTAATTCCTCTGGTTCCCCTTATTGGATTTTTGTTATTTTTGTCTCATTTTGTTTATTTATTTTTACTCTTTTTTAGGTCGAGCATTGCAGCGCGCATGCGCTGCTTTTCCGACGTGTTGGTGTGCATCTTGGCTTCTAACAACGCCCACATCACACCCATCACTACCACTCATTCGTCGGCTTGCCCTTCAAAAATCATTTGATTACATTGGTAAATGGTTTACCTTTGTCCCTCCTTGGGGAGGTTTTGTTACCGCCTTGGCCATGGCCCCGTTACATGGATATTTGCACTTTTGGCGATAAGTTTAACTGCGAGCGAACTTCTTTTCCTTTTGTGTATCTCTTCACGCTGATGCTCATGGCGGCCGTGGCGCTGTGAATCGGCTACCTTATGTGAGAAAGTGTTTAACTTTCAATTTATGTGGCAAGAAAAGTCGGGTTAGGAGCTTATAACGCTAATAGCTCTAACTCGAGCAGATGCGAGTCCCATTGCATTGCAAATGCTTGTTTTTTATTTGGTTTGGGTTTTTCTTTATTGGTTTGCATTTCAAATGTCTTGCTGTTTTGGTACTGCATAATACTTAGAACATATAGGCTTAGCTTAAGGCTATGTGCAATGCCATAGCTACCATGGGACTGAGCTCACTCTGATAAGGGCAGTGATTATTCTTTGAGGTGGGAAGTCACACACTCCCGAACAATAATCAAATTTCTTACACTTTAGCAAACCCAATAGGTAAGTCTTTAATGCTGTAGTACATGAAGGCAATCACAAATGCCAAGCTTCAAGCGTTAGCACACCAATGCTACTGGTTCTGCAAAAGCTTTTTCTAACTGAGGTGCTGTGAGAAAGGCACTTTTCACACCAATACAGTAATTTCATGTTACCACAATGATGATGTCCTGAGAGCAAACTTTTCTTTTCAGTGCTTCAGTGAAACACTGTGTAATTCAGCCACTATCGTCCTTAGGAAGCTGTTGTTTTTTAATTGGTATCAGAAAAATTTGTGTCACTTTGAAAGCTAATATATTCTTTTGCCCTGACATTTTGTTTTCAGAAAGTCATATAAAAAGGTATAAAAAGGTATAAAAACCTGAAGCGTTTATAGCACTGTGCGGTAACGAAGATCCCCTGGCAGTCACTTAAAGCGCATGTTCAACCCGCTACGTATTTTTGGATTGTCATCCAGTAATTTTATTTGTTCTAGCGTCTGTCCCTTTTTCCAGCTATCACAGCTACATTCTTTTTCTTAAGTGTTTAAAGTGGGACAACTCATGTGCTACTTTGCACTTTGACAAAGTTTTGAATGTTTTCTCTATGTGAAAACCCAAGAAGGCAGGAGCTCCTACGAGGGACTCCTAAACAGCAGACAGGTTTAATATGTTTTAAAATGGACAGAGGCCTGACTTGAAGCAGCGATGACCTTACAGCCTGTGGTACAAACCAAGAAAGAAAGTCAAATTAAAAAAGTAGATAGGCTGAGGAAATGCCAGATGTGCAGCTGTCAATCCAAGGTAAACATGCTAGAACCATTTTTTGTCTGCAAATGCCTAGCTAATAGAGGGAAATAAAAAAAAAAAAAGAGCATGTGATTCTATAAACAACTCAATGCTGGAGAAAGAGATCTTTCGCAGGGTGCAAGAGCTGACCTGGTAGAGACCGCACCGTTCACAACAGCCACTCACCGTCTCCATTTTTGAATATAACCTCATGATTGGTGAAGAGCAGCTCGGACATAATGTCCGGGTTTTCCCAGTTGAGCCAGAGCGGTCGCTTGGCAGACGACATGATGCGGCAATCATCTAACCTGTAATAGAACACCACACAATTATCATTACCTGTTAGGGAAAACGTCCATGATGCCACTGAGCGGTGTCACACAGTCTCAAATCTCTGCATCCTGTCTGACCTGACCTCTATCTGCCCATTGTATTTGACCCCTTGATAGTGAGGCACATGCTTTCTGTGACTGGTCTCTCTAGCAAAGTTGTGGACTTGGTTACACCTGGGTCTTCTCAAAGTGTATTCTCACCAATGGCGAGGGTTAAATACAGCACCCACCAGATGGGTAGACCTCCAGCTGCTAATTCACTGCCAGTGTGCATGTGCATGAGTGTGAGTAGTATATATAACTGGGGTGTGTGTGTATGGGTGCACGTGCCTTCCTCACTGTAGGAGCAAAGGGATATGCAGGAAAGGAGTGACACACACTGCCCGAGCAGGCTGCATTACAATACCTGAACAGTGAGGGCACTGCAGGTCAGAACTGAGAATTGATGAACCACAAGGGGTGCTACAAGACGGGATTGGTGTAAAAAATAAATAAAAACAATTGGTGTTGGACCTTTGAGGAGGGCCGAGGGTGGGCCCCATTATAATAATGGAGAAAATAAACAGGACACTGGACTTAAGAATTGCACATGGCACTCACGACAATAACTCATATGAGCATTATGATTAGGGCATGTTTTTTACTTCACATTGTTAAAAAAATTGTTATACGATCACAAATAACACTCTGTGAGTTTTCTTTTACATGGAGCGCGACACAGCCTAAACTGATATAACAGTACCTCGACTAAATAAAAAATTGGATCAAATGAACTAAGAAATTGTACCCAAAAATGCCAAAGACATGCAAAGAGTACCACCAATTATCATAAAGGAACATGGAATATCACAAACTAATTCAGCCTCAAAAATGCTAAATAATTTCTCTTTGAAAAAGTCCAAAACTCACATATACTGTACTTTGAATTATGAGGTGATCAGTCCCATTTGAAGCAGGGGTTTTTCTAACTTTGTTGCTTTCAACCAGGATTGTACAATAATCTATTTATGACAGGTCAGCGAATGTCCTGATGGGACCCTTTCAACTGCACTCATAGGCAACATGTTGGACTTGACACTTCCAAGACACATTCCTTTCAAGTAGTCAGTAGTGCTCACCCACCTAAGGTTCATGCTAATCATAGCAGGACAGGACTGGCGTAAAGTAGCAAAGCTGAGAGGCGTGCCGGTGCTATAATAGCAGGAAGTGCTGAAGGCCATGAAGGAATCGCATCAACACAGCTCTGGATGGTGTTCTGCGCTGTGATGGTTCTGCTGGGGTCTTTTAAAAGCACTGGGAGCCAAAATGGAGGTCCCACTAAGACACTGAAAGGCCATTCCAGACTGTCTTCCCGAACAATGTAACGCTGTGTTATTTCTTTCCTCTTTAAACTTCAGAGACTGCATTCTCCTTCAATGTTTTTTTAGTTTTTCTCTCCGAGTGTAAGCCCAAAAACACATAGTCCAAATTCTATTCAACAGCAGGAGCCCTGACAATTGATGGCTCCCTCTTAGCCTAGACAAATGTCCACCTTGCCAGGATGGATCCAGTACCAACATCAGATCATTTGATGATCTCTCTCTTTCCATTTCCTGTAAGGCCAAGAGATGCCTAATTTAGTCGGTTGGACAGCCACCTGAATTTCAATGGTCTTAGCCTCCAAGACAGGGCACACGTTTTCCTCTAGCCCCCCCCCCCCCACCTCTAGATATATACTAGCATACTCTAGCCAGTACTACTACCCGTTTTATAAACGCTTTCTGCACATAAATGAAGGTAGGTGTGGACCAGCTGCATGACCTAGCATTAACTGTACCAGCTGGTGTAACCTACGAGTTGAGAGAACCTTCCCCAACATTGTGGTGTCCAGCTTTGTCCAAGCAGAGCTCTCTGATTGGAGGACTGCTGAGCCTCTATACGATTTCTCCTTGAGGTGAATTTGAATACCTGTGCACTTCGTCCATCTGCATCAGGGAAAATCATCCTGAGCCTCCTGGGGCACTTCCTAATGTATGGATCCTATTATGCCAATTTCATGAATGTTGGTTGCACTTCCCCAGTCCCAACAGAACTATAGATATAGCGGCTATAACCTCTAGGTAGACATTTTTGTTTCAGTTTCTATCTGTTAAATATTTCAGTGGTGTTTTTTAGTGTTTTCCCATGTTTGAAAAATATACATATCAGTGACTATTCCTTTTTACTCCATAAAATAATTCACAAAGCCAATGTTAATCCAGTGCATATTAAAAGTTTGCTTTTATTTCTTTTCCCTTTCACTACTATTGTCAATTCTACCATCTTTGTACCCTACACCCACCACTCTCATTTGTGTGCTTTCCATAAATTCTCTTTCCAGGAACATTTCAATATTTCTCTCATCTCCCCCGTCTCCTTTCACAGCACTCAAATTCCACTTCCCGGTAGTTCTAGCTATTGTGAAGGATCTGCATTGATGGAGATGTCTGTATTTAATCAAGATCTGATTGCAAAGATAAATGATGGGCATTTAACAAATGTACCTGCATCTCTCTCCTTCCAACAAGTGGGAAAGATCAGCTCAATGAGCTCTCTGTTAACTTTAAGTCAAAGTCACATTGTCCTGTATTATTACTATTTGATATAGTCCTACACATGCTCTTCTTGGCCACAGGGTTGAAGAAGCCTGCAAAGGAATTAACATGCCTGCTGTTAACCATAGACCACTTGTGACAGCAAACTGTGCTGTATGAAGCAGGAGGTGAGGTATTCAGAAGCCTTATGACCTGCAAAATGCCATGCACCATTTGCCTGTTCAGTTCACAACCTGAATGACCTTTATTTTATATTGTTGGGCTGTGCTTAAGGGATGTTCTGTTTATCTGAAAGTCAGCACAAAGACCGCTAAGCATTGATTTCTACAGATAATGTGGTCTTTTGTTTATGTGAAAGCAGGTTGAGGGATCTGTGCATTTATGTAAGAGTTGCACAAGGGATGTTACCTTTGTGTTATGTGCAACAGGCACTTTTCAAGTGCGTTTTCCGTCTTGGAAGAAACAGTGAGCATAGCTCAATAAGTATATAATGAATTCAATTGTTCCAGCCAGTGGTTTGTTTGGGAGATGTTGTTAAGTGTGGCTAATTTCTCCACCATAAGCTCCAAGCTTCATTTTGGCATGGATGCAGTTGGAATGCATATTGAACCTGGTAATGCTGGGGTTGAATCATTAACTCATTATACAGGAGCACCCAGGCTCAGAGCTGGTCCATGCAACAGTTGTTTTCAAAACATTCTCTGTCTGAAACACATACTGAGACACACAGGCAGTAATTGTTTTTTAGGGGCGAGCACAAAGCGCTCCGTCCCCTGAAGTAATCTCTTTGGGCTTCCAACCACGCCATGTCACGTCAGTCACTTTCATTGGTTCGTGGACTTGCCTTTTAAAATCCGCTTGCTTTCATTTGTGAAAGGCATGCATACGTTATGCCTTTTCCAGTGTTTAGCCCACCTACACAGCACCGGTAAACTACTGAAAACATACAAGGCTCGATGGTTACTTTATCTGTTTAGTTTCCACACAGCGTGATCGCGCTGGGGTTTACATAGCGCAAACTTTTTTTTACCATTTTCAATTTTAGCAGGATCGCGCTGCATTTTACATAGTGCGATTGCACTGCATTTTTTTTTTCTTTTAATTTGGCTGGCAAGAAAAGTCCGGTTAGGAGTTTACAACGCTAATATCTCTAACTCGACAAAAACGAGACCTGTTGCATTGAAAATGCTTGTTCTTGATTGTAAGCTGTACTGCGTACAGCTAATACACTGAATCATACATTTTCTGAGTTAATTTATGTGATGTGGGCAGTGCAGTTTCAGCAAAACCAGCTTATGGACCCCTTCTTAGGCTGTACATGGTCACTGAATATGTTCATGATAGGGCCCCTGATCCTATTGAAGAAGTGAAGGATGCTCTTAGTCATAATTTTCAGGCCATTGTGATGTAAAACCAAGACTAACAGTATTGGGTGCTGCGCTTTAAGGGGGAACATTGCTTCAGGACGCATATGTATGCAAAGTGATATTTGTTGCTTCTATCCCGATACTTAAGCTTGCATAAAGCAAAGCTCCACCCTCTTCTCTGTACAGGAGGATGGTATTTTGATTGTGCTGCTTACCTCAGACAGAGACCAGCTGTTAACATGCAGGCCAGTACAAAGCAACAATCACAGAGCCAAAGCGACATGAAGGGATCATGCGCCAAAAACAGGAGAGCCCATGGACATTGTGGATGGTCACAAAGGCATATGAAGTGGCTTACCACAGTCGAAATGTGCCATCGCCAGAGCGTCCATCACAGTGCAAAGTGCTTATAGATAGTGGTTGCACTTGTACTGCTTTAATACCAGTGAGCATCCAAGCAGTAAAAGGTGCAGCAAAATCCAGTGCTTTCTGTTTCTAATGAAAAGCAAAAATTCCCTTTGGTGGCATCTTATCAGTTATATTTGGTTTTATCTAAACCACAAACCCTGGTTACAGGACTCTTCTCATTAAGTCCCACTCCATCTTAGTTGGCTCGGCAACCCACTGTTAAGTGGCTGTGGGACGAAGAATCGGTGGGCTCTTAGCCCAAATATCTTGTCTGCAAAGTGGCCACATTGAGCCTCCTGAAATTTCTGAATAATGGCAAAGGCTAAGTGTGTCCTAACCTTCAGGCTGGGGTTGCCTTAGTTCTCCACCATCCTTTTGCAACCTAAAAGGGAAGCAGGTTCATTGTTTTCATTGATTGATAGTTGTATTGTCTGGATTTGTGGCGTTCACTGACATCACACTCTGCAGCACTGACTTTGGTTGCTGAGCTCCTTAACTCATGTTGGGCTGTTTGTAAGCTCACATAGACACTGCTGTTGCGATTTCCCTTTATATGCAACAAGGCTAAGCATCTGGTTCTCCGTTACTAGAGACCAGTATGGACTTGGGAAACCTCTGCTTGTTTGCAAGTCAACTACTGCGACAGAGCAGCAATGCCATGCAATTGTAAGTTAAAAATGGATGGCACTAAATTAGCATTTTCCGTTTCATTTAGTTAGGTATTTCTGGGTTACCTAGTTTGCTGACCTCATCTCAGTCCTTTTCCATCAGTACCACCAGTGGTATAATGATTGAATTCTGCCAATCTCTGATGACTCCATTTGTCATAAGTTGTCAGGTCTTACATCACCACTGGCAGCAGTGCTCCTCTGCTGGAACTCAGCTATTAAAATACTCTTCTGGTAACTAAGCAAGCACTGCTATAAACAAAAAGGCGGCTTAGGAGCAGTGGGTCTCTTTAGTGGGCACAGCTTATACCATAGTTTACATGGACACCAAGAGTCCTTGGTGCATGGTTCTCTGCTCATTTCTGGACCTCAGTCAATGCATACAATGACAAGTCACTGTTGCTTCACCTATATAGCTCTCTCCTTCCTATTAAAGGCAGACCTTGGGCCTATGAAAACATTACAGACCCTTTCTGAGACCTCACAGCCCATACCAACATCACCCACTTGGTGTCCCAAATGTATCAGTGTACCTGCCCACTTACATAGAAGATAGACTTTATGATGATTCTGGGTAGTTGAGAGGGAGATGGCATGCCCTAGCTGAGACGCAACCAAAGTTTTATCCCGATCGGCTACTATGCACCAACATGGAATGAATCCAGATAACCATCTACTGTTATTGAGTTAACCAACATCTCTGGAGCCTCCTTACCTGAGGTTCCCCAGCTGGTGCACCGGGTTCAACGGACAGATGAAGCCTTGAAGGGCCTCCATATAATCAGGGCGTCTCATCTGCTCCACCAGAAACTTCATCTGCATCTACGTGTCAGGGTGAGTATGTAACAGAGGGAAAGGAGGGGACAAATTGAGAGAGGAGAAGAGTAAATAAAGCAGAAATACATTGTTTAAATATGAACCACAGTAGACGATACGGTCTAGGAGGCTCAGTCTCCGCTACAGTACTTCAACGAAAGCAGGTTTAGTAAGGCTCTAGGGCAGTATCAATCTGATCTATAATGCCCTTGAGTAGGTGCTATGGGTTCCGCGTGGTCCAGGAAGAGTGGGGGCCAGTTCTACATGCTCACAGAAAGAGGAGGCAGTTGTGTACGGTCCATACACAGCAAGCTCTGGAAGCAGAGGTGTTCACTCGGCTCTCTTTCACCACAAACAGAAGGGCCAGTTCAGAACTGCCCTAAGCATGGGGGTTACTGGTTCTATACTGCATGTGAGAAGAGGGTATAGACCCTGCACTGCTCTAGGGCAGGGCATTTAAGTTTTTTTTCTGCCCAAGAGTGCTTGTTCTGCACTACTTTATTTAGAGGGCATTTGTTTTGTACTACTCTGTGCAAAGGGGTGGCTTGTCTCTATTGCTCAGTATTGTCTGGAAATGGAACCGTACTGCCTTTGGAGAATGGGTACTTTGTCTACTCTAGGTCAAAGGGCTCTCATTTGTTACTGTGCTGGGCTGCTTCTAGTGCTCTCATGGGCTTACTGGATGAATTCCACAACTGCATTGGTTTCTGCGCCTGCACTACCGTAGGTCAGATCGGGTGGTTTTAATAATGGTCTCTCCACTTGTTTCACTCTACCTTCTGGGTCTCATCCTTCTTCTCTTGCTTTAAGATGTCAGTCAAGTTGATGAGCTTCTCCATGGCCTCCACCTGCCGGTTAAGGTGCTTCAGATACATGCCGCAGCCCCTGCAGAAGGCCTCCAGCATCAGGCCAAAACGCTGGCTCACTGTCTTGCTGTGCATCTCTGACCTGGAAAATGTAGAAGCATAATGAGTTACGCCCAACAAATAAGCCTAGTGTACCCTACATTCTGACACACAGGCGCTAAAGCAGGGAATCTGGAGACTATGGTAAGCAACTGAGTTGAGCCTGCTCAGTTTGTGAGATGCACTCTGCAAAGTCCAGTAGAAGAGGTACAGACAGATGTGTGCTTCTGGGGGAATACAAAAGTGCAGCACACAAACCAGTCATGTACTTCTGCCCTCCCACTCTTCCGTACAAATGGCCTTGCAGGACAGCTTCAGTGGGACCTTGCAATGCTGATGGCCCTTTGAATGGTGACTTACTCCATAGCTTTGTGGCCAGGTGCTCAAGATGAGCTCAAGGTTTTCAGTGAAGCAAGATAGCGTGAACATAGGAACAATGGAATAGTGTGCCTACGGAGGCACCACAATCTAGGCCACTTTGTAGCATCAGTTATATTCTAGAGCATTTTTAGTATGAAGGAGTGCCATACCTGGAGACATTTTTCCAACTCTAATAAGTTGAAGGTCTGTAAGAATCTCACCCTCTAGAACCGTGGTACTCAAAGTACGGCCCGTGGGCCGCCAGCGGCCCCACGGACCTACCTTGGCGGCCCGCGGACACGTCGGACAAACGCCATATGATAATGGCCGCCGTACATAAACATAGAAGAGGGCCGCGGGAGCATGCGCAATAGTGGCTTCTTTGCGCATGCTCCCGCAGCCCTCCTCTATGTTTACGTACAGCGGCCATTATCTTATAGCGTTTCCATGATGTCTCCACGTCTGCCCCTATAAGCCCTGCCCCCCCCCCTCCCCCGCTGTCACTTCAGTGCGGCCCTCGGCCGCAAACCATACTGCAATTTTGGCCCCCGAGAAAAAGTTTGTGAGTACCCATGCTCTAGAACAACAGTCATGGCCTTACCTGTTGGTTTGGTAACTGTACTAGCTGCTTTCAGGTGGCTCAGAAAATGTATTGTTTGATTCAACAGGAACTTTCTTCAAACATCATCAGCTATGGTTGCCATTAAGTAACTGTCTATCACGCTCTGGGAAGGAAATGGATTTTTCTCCTCCTTTTAAAAAAAGTCAATATATTTCCCGTTTTTCTACTTATATATACTCATTTCATCTTACATTCGCTTTAACTACTGTCTATTACCGCTCTCCACATGGCTATCAGTTGATTCCCTTTTCTATCTCTATAGCTCTTCTCCCTCTCCCTCTCTCTTTCTTCTTTCTTTATTCAAACTTGGAGTCTTTGATACTATATTGCTGTATAAGCCTAATTCATTTACATGTTTAATATGCATTTATAAGTACAATATTCTTTATTCATATATATTCAGATCTGCATATCTGTTATGGCAATGTTCAGGTAATGTTCTTGTATTTGACTCAATGAAAAATGTCTTTAAAAAAAAATAGAAAATGTATTTGCAGATAATTTAACTAGATCTACTGACTATACGGGAACAAAAATGTTGAACTCACCAACAAGAGAATCCTGCAATGATGAGAAATGGAAGCTTTGTTGTGCCATATTTCAACCTAAATATCTTATCTTTATGTTTCAATGTTAAGATCATTATAAATGTAGCCATCACATTAAGGAGTGTGCTTTGCCAGAGGTCATACATGTAGTGGTATTAGTATGCATCATGCCCGTGTCGCTCCATTGCACACTGCATGGTTTTCCATCCTCTGACTGATGACTGCCACCTTAGAGTTAGATCTGGAGGCTCGCTAGGTCCTTTGTACCACTGATGCCTCCACAGCTGTTGGGTTAGGCTGCCCGGTGCACGGGCACAGTTGGTGTTAATTCTCAATAAGCCATGCCACTAAAAAAGGATAAATAATAATAATGCACTCAATGAGGCCTATTGTCTAAATCTATCATTAAACTTGAAGCTCATGAAAATTAGACCATGCCCATAATACACCATGAGATGTAGGTGCAAAAGGTTTGCGTTGACCACAGGATAAAGATGGAACTGCACTACCCGCATACGGTTATCGAGATGTGACAAGGGCTGTACATCCTCAGAAATTCAGCTGATACACGTGTAAAATATGTCACTGTCTTACCTAACCCTCCACGCAGGACACTTAACCTGTCCGTTGCAGCCTACTTACTTGAGATGCCAGAAGAAGAAGTGGCCAATCCTCTGGTTGGTCAGCGCTTTCTTGATGAGGAACCGTGCAAGGGGGTTATCCAGATATTGTTCATACTTCAGCACCTGAGCAAGGAATGGAAAAGCAGTGGGTAGAGATTGGTACAGCTTCCATAGAATTGGACAGAGTGGAGGTCAGAATGTGCAGCACTTGCAGTCTGGTACTGTGTAAGAGAGAGACAGACAATGTTCAGGATGAGAACCGCTTGCAAGTGGCATCTGTGAAAGGAATGGACAGACAGTGATCAGGATGGGCACCACTTGCTGCAGCATCTGTGTAAGGACTGGGCAGAAAGGAGTCATTATGGGCACAGCCTACAGACAGCACCTGTGTAAGGATAGGGCAAACAATGGCCAAGGTACAGACCAGCAAGGACCAGAAAGACAGTAGTCAGGCTAGCACTGCATTCAGGCAGCATCTGTGGAAGGACTGAACAGACGGGGTCAAGCTTGGCACCACTCTCAATCAGCACCTGTACCAGGACTGGGCAGACGGGACGGGCACCACATGCAGCAAGGACTGGAAAGACTTGGGTCAGGCCTGGCACAACAAGAATGCAGAATGTGTGGAAAATCTGGGCTGTCAGGGTCAGGACACACTGCTTAAAGGCAGAATATGTACAAGGGCTGGCGAGGCAGGGGTTAGGATGGGCACTATATTCAGGCCACATCTGTGTAAGGACTGAACTGACAGGGGTCGCAGTACAGATCGGCAAGGACTGGACAGACATAGGGCAGAAGGGGCCCCATGCAGGAAGTATCTGCTCAAAGGCTGGATATATAAGGCTCAGGTTGCCCACTGCTTGCAAGAAGAATCTGAACAAGGCCTGGACTGAGAGTGGTCAGGCTGGGAAATCTCATGCAGCCATCAAGATAGCATCTGGGCAAGGACTGGAGAGACAGTCAAGATGGGCACTGCAGGCAGACCGTGGCCTGGCAATGACTGGACATACAAGGATCTGCATAGACAGTGGGAAGGACTGGGCAGGCTGGTTAATTTGGGCAATGCATGAAGGCGGCATCTGAGTAAGGACTAGACACACAAGGACACACTGGGCATCACTTGCAGGCAGAATCAGTAGAGGGATGGACCAAGTGGGGTCAGGATGGGCAGTTACTTGCAGCCTGCATCTGTGCATGGACTGGACAGACAGGGGGTCAAGAAAGCCACCGCATACATGTGGACTGGACCGACAGGGGTCAGGTTGGCCATCTTTTGCAAGAAGAATCTGTATACGTATTGGACCGAAAGGAGTTAGGACAGGCACCGCATGCAGCATCTGTTCAGGGACTAGACAAACTGGGGTCAGTATAAGCACTGTATGAAGTCATCATCTGTGCAAAGACTGGACAGATGCGTCCGGATGGGCACCGTATGCAGCGTCTGTGCAAGGACTGGACAGACAGAGGTTTCGGATGGGCACCGCATGCATGTAGCATCTGTGCAAGGATTGGACAGAAAATGGCCAGGATGAACAGAGCATCAGGCAGCATAAGGATGGGCAAAGCTTGCAGGCAGCATCTGGTAAAGGACTGGTCATGATGGGCAAACACTGCATTCAGCATTTGCTTAGGGGCTGGACAGATGGGTCAGGATGGGCAAAGCTTGTAGTCGGCATGTGTGAGTAGTATCCTGGTCAGAGGGGGCACAACAGCAGGAGGCACAAGTGGGTGCAAGTAATGGACTTTTAGTGAAAGGAGTAGGGCCATAGCAGCAACAACACTCTTTAAGGGGCAGGACAAGCAGGGCACCACTACAGTTAAGCACATTCCATCAGGGTAGGGACCATGGCACAGGGTAGACAGCCAGATGCCGAACTCTTCACCAAAAGGATCATTGCCATCTTTGACCATTTAATGCCTGAAGCACCCCCGTCGCCTGCTCCCACCTCAAAACCCCCGTTTCTCTATCAAGCCCATCGTACCTGGACAAGCTGGATCAGATACTGTGACAGCTTGTCATCCGTCAGGCCCTTCACCAAGCACTTTAAGGCAAACTCACGCACCACTGGATCTGGAAAGTTGCAATCTAGCAGCTCCAGGGAGAGCTCGGGCTTGATGAGTGGCCATTCCCTCAGCAGGCAGTACATCTGAGAGGGGAGAGAAGAGGTGCAATGAGGAATGGGTCACCAGATCCCTCAAAAGGCAGGGGACAGAGAAGGAGTAGTGTAACACAGACAGAACCAGAGTCCTGGCATGCAGGACAACCCCAACAACTGTGACATGCAGACTTGGATCCAACAGGAGAACCCTTCATTCCAACTAGCAGACACACCCATTAAGCAGACCTACCCAAAGTTTTATCTGCAGGACACTTGAGTGATACACTCCACCAACGGTCGGTCTTTACTACACCTAATCACAACCCTGCATACTTCTAACCAGATAAAGGTCATCCTGTCCAGCCTGAAAGATGTTTTCCCCAAAGTACATGTCGGTAATGGCAAAAACAAGTTTGCGTATTGGGTGCATTACTCTTTTTACTTTACATAGCAGACTTATCAAACTACCCAAGTCTTTCAGAAGGCTTACCATCAAAACTGGATGGCCTGCCTATCACTTACCTTGCATACCCTGGCGATTTTGTGGTCCTTTGTTTTTAAGCCCTTTGGCTCTCCAGGCCCAACTAATGAACTTGGATGTATTGAACCTTGCCAATGGCCTTACCATTAATGCCCCTATAAGAAAAAGTTTGTCATGTGGGAAGGAGGTAAAGCGTCTTAGATGGCATTTAAAGAATCTCCCAATTGGAATAGTCTTCACTTATCAGTATCTTGGTACTACAATTGACTCCAAACACACCTGGTCCTCTCATGCTGAGAAAGTAAAAACAAAGCTCACGCAGTCACGAAAGAAGTCAAACACATTTCTGCCACCTACGGCAGATGGGCAATCGTGCCTTCGCTGGCCTTGAATGCCAAACTCCTCCCAACCCTTTTTTACGCTGCAATGATACTCCCAGCCAAACTAATCAACATCTTCAATACAATTTACATGCAGAATGTCAGGCTGTTACTCAATTTATAATCTTCTACTCCTTAGGTAATGTTACCCCTAGAATTTATTTTAAAAACTGCAAACATCATTTACATGGCCTCTCTTACCAATTACTTATTTGATTGTCAGAACACACGAGGGCATGCTATGAAAATGGATCTTTAGCAAGCTCTCTAATAATAACTCAAAACGTGCTAACCTGATTGTCTGCTGTCAAGACTTTCCAATGTAACAGTCTCCCCTCCCTGAATACTCCATCCATCCTCCAAAGAGGGTCTGGCAAGCATTTAGTATAGGCTCCTTTATCTCAGTTTGGCTGAGAAAAATATCTTAAAGTATTCGTCACACAAAAGAACGGCCATTTAGTTTTGACAGCTTTCAAGAAGCAGAACAACCTTACCTTGATATGGAGAAGCTGTCAAGATTAAATGTATGCTATTCTGCTTTTGTACATTCCAGTCTCTGAACTCAAGGGCTCTTGGAACATCACGCTGCAAGTTATGCGGCTACAGATCAGAGACCTTGGAACATATAGTATGAATCTGCCCTTGCTAACTGGACCCGAGAATTAAATATCTTCTTCAAGCTTTTATCGACTGATGCACGCTGCACATCAACTTAAAACTTAGCCGACTACCGGAATTAATGTTACGCTTAGTGTATTAAGTAGGGTTTTTATATGTTACAAGCCGTTCGATTATTGCACATGTATTGCTTTTAAATGTACAATGGATTTTGTAATTGATTGATTTTAATACAATATACCTATTACTCTCAACCAACACATCAACTTCTCCAACATGCCGAGTCTCTGAATGCAAACAGCCACCCATAGACCCGGCTGTACAAGCAGACTCTGCAAACCTGGAGCTCCACTCTAACGCACAGACTCCTCCCAAAATGCACACCCGTCAAGTATAGCGCCCTATCACACATGCACACCTCATCGACACAGACCACCTCAGCGTGTCACAACTTTTAAAAAGCTTGTGACTTTACAGGGGCCAATTACGTGGTTTGTTTCTCTACAATTTTTGCTTTAGCTTTGACTAAGCAATGGCTATTGGTTCTAATCGGATTCTTGTCTGGGTTAGGGCATGAGGGCCGCTAACAGAGTCCACAGCTGCAGCGCCTCCTCTCTGTGGAGGATCTCCAACTCCATGAAGCATGTGCCCGTGTCTTTCAGCCTCTTGCCACCATCTTCATGAGCGGCTTGAAGACCCAGCACCAAGGTGCCCAGCATGAGCCTGCCATTGCCTGCGCCCTTTTAAAGTTACCTGCAGCACCTGCATGCATCTGTCCTTCTATTAAATTAGAACATGGTCAGCCATGAAACATGATAAAGTAACTTCATATGTTTTTTTTTATTACTGAATCATGCCTAACTCTACAATGTTCACATTTCTGAAAGACCCAGAGTTTACAAAATTCTGTGCTAACATAGAACATAATAAGTAGGAGCACAGGGTGTCCTGACTGTCCAGGAGGTTAGTGGCATGTCTGGGAAACTATATTTACAAAGTGTACATCTGCCGGCCACATCTCTTGGCTTCGAAACACTAAAGCATGTTTGTGTGAAACATTGAAATATTCAGTTTCCTCACGGATTTCGTTTTATCCATACTGGCCTGCGTCCTCTGCAGAAGAGCATTTCACAGCGGAAGGCACAGAGCAGAAAATGAACTATTGCCCACCCCATTCCATCATTAGAAACCACAAGGAACCAGCTAGATTAATCCAAATTACAAAGGGCCCTACTACAAACCCCAGTGGGGGTTAAAAGGTCTTTCACACACATTTTGTGGCATGCTGCAGCATAGGCTCCTGTGACCAGAATGACAGTGCCTCTGGATGGGCTAAACTTTGAGGGAAGAAGTAGGGTGGAAATGTAGCTTCTCGTCTGTTATCATTCAAGGTATAAACTACAACCAGGTCTTTTCTAGTCTGAAGCCAGTTTGAAAGGCTTTTCATAGATTATTTCCCTTGATGTATGACTTGATTTGGTTAATTAACACTTGCTCCCAAATCTTTGCTGGGATGTGAATATTTGTGACAGTATCTGATATATCAGTTTTGAAAAGCTGCAGAACTAGTGACTCTGTATGTGACCAAGGGCCTCAAAAGTGATACATGAAAAAAGCATCTGTAATTCCACACTGCCCTGTGTGTTGCCATCTGTGGCACTGTATGTAGGGGTGTGTTCTGCATGGTGAAAGGGTGTGCCCCCCCCCGCCCTGAGTGCCTGACAGCATGTGAGCCTGGTATCCTTCTGCTGGGACCCTAATGCCCCTTGCATGGTAGAAAGGTGTGTACCTGTCCTCAGAGCCGGACTTCATGTGAAACCCATAGTCTGACTTTATGTTGGGCCTGCACCCAAAGGACCCAGCATGAACAGAAAGGCTGAGGCCCGTATATGTTATGTTATGTTATTTTTATTTGTACCGCGCACAGCTGCCCCAGCAAAGGGGCGTCCCGGCGCTTTGAGAAGGTAAACACAACACAGCACTAAAAGCGGGCAAAAGAAGACAAAACACAACAGATAAGCTTAGACAAATAAAAAGGTCTTAATAGCCCGCCTAAACTGAAGGAGCTCATCAATGGCCCGGATTTGTGGAGGAAGAGAATTCCACCAACTCGCTGCCAGGACTCGAAAAGAGCGGCCCCCAATTCTGCTCAGCTTAAAGCGCGGAACCACTGCTAAGTTCTGGCCTAACGATCTAAGAGTGCGAGAGGGAACATAAGGAATCAGCAATTTCTCCATGATTTGCGGGGAAGTACCCTTTAAGATTTTAAATGCAAAACAGAGAACCTTAAATCTAATCCTCTGCTGCACAGGGAGCCAGTGGAGAGAGCGCAGAGTATTGGACACCGAACATCGCCTGGGGAGACCAGTCACCAGTCGGGCCGCAGCGTTTTGAACCCGCTGGAGCCGCCGAAATTCTGACTGGTTTATCCCCGCCAGTAGGGAGTTGGCATAGTCCAACCTAGACAGCACTGATGCTTGAACCACCAGCTGTCTTGTAGGTGCATCAAAGAATTTGAGGATAGGTCGAAGTCCTCTGATGATGCCATAGCAAGAAGCCGCCACCTTCTTGGTATGACAGATGAAACTCAGAGAAGAATCAAACCATACCCCCAAGTTTTTTATCTCTGCCGCTGGGAGGGGAGTCACACCCAACTCCGAAGGCCACCATTTATCATCCCACAAAACCACCTGTTTACCAACCACCATAATCTCCGTCTTTTTGGTGTTTAACTGGAGACAGTTGGATTTCATCCAGTTAGCCACTTCCCGCAGACCATCACAAAACCTGGGAGCCTCCAGGTCTGAGTCCCCACTCAGTGTGACCGCCAGCTGCGTATCATCTGCGTAGGATACCATGGTTAGGCCCCACCGCTTGACGACCGCAGCCAACGGTCTCACATACAGATTGAAAAGGGTAAGGGAAACACAAGGTCCACAACCTGTTCTGTCGACAGGAAGGGTGCGCGGAGCATGACTTTATAACCAACATGAGACTGCTGTCAATCTCCTGGGATAACCTACAGCACTGTTGGCAGCGTGCAGTTTTGTGAATCAGTTACCTTGAATGAACAAATGAACGGCTGGATTCACAAACTGCACAGAGCATCCTGGCTCCACGATACCAGATATCCTCTCAAACTGAGCCTTACCGTAAAGTGAACAGAAACATTTTTACAACTTTCTGGAAAGGGGGGTCATTTCAAATAGCCCGTAGCCCTACCAGAAGATTGTTTCATACCTGGGAGGCTAAGACAGAAAAAGAAGAAACGTGTCTCCCAACGTGTCTGTGTTGGAGCGCCACATTCACGACAGCTTCTACGAAACAACGAGTTCTCCTTGGCCTATAATGCCTAATTCTCTCTAAAAGATATTGTGGGCCCGACTTTTTAGAAAGCCTGATGGGCCAGCACTAAAGATGTAAAGAAAATATTTTTAATAGGAAGCCTCTGAAGCTCAGATAGGTGATTAGACATATAAGTACTGCTGGGAGGTTCAATAACATCTGTGCTGCCACATTTTGGGTCACTTGTAAAGGCTTAGCAAGAAAACCCAGTAGGTCCAGGTAAAGAACATTTACATAATTCAGCCTGGATGTAATTCGGCATGGATCACCACATGTTGGGCCTTGAATGGCAGCAGAATATTACCCTTCAACTGCCGAAATAAGAGATTTAAAAGAAAGTTGGTGGTCGAATCTTACTCCCAAATTCCACACCACCAATAAGAGAGGGTGAGGGTGAAGAGGGACGGAGTGCTGATGGCCAACAGTTGTTCCACCAATCAGAAGAGTCAGAACCGAACCATAAGATTTCAATTTCATCTGAAGTGCACTGTACATTAATTACTACTTCCAATTAAAACTGCTCTCGCACGTTTTAAAAAGATTCCTGAATGGCCAATTGGCCACACTTACAGGTAAGGGGAAGTTGAGTATCATCAACATAAGAGATTATCTGAACGCCATAACACTTACCCAAAGCAGCCAGAGTGTACATGTATATGTTGACAATGTTGGCTCCAAGATGAACCCTGTGGTACTCCCAGGCTTAGAGATTCAGAAGAGGAAGAGTACGGGGCCATCCAAGCGGCTTGTCTTCTATTGCTAAGGATGAAGTTAATGCAGTCCCAGACCAGGCCTCTCACTCCGACGTCACTAAGACTTTGTAGAAGAGTGGCGTAGGAGACCGTATCTGAGACCGCTGGTACAGCCAATGAAATCAGAACAGCATTGTGACCTTTATCCTGTATAGGCTTAAAGTAAATAATGATTTCCAAAATTGTTTTTTTCCGTACTGTGCCGAGAACGAAAGCCCAATTTGGAAGGATGCAAAAGCCTATTCTTCTCCAAATACTCTAAGAGGCTATTGACATTTGTTTCAAGAATTTTGGCTGCACCAGGTAGTAAAGAGATGGATCTAATGTTCGACAGTTGGGACGTATGTGGAAGGGTTGTTTTTTTTGGGGAGAAGAGTTAATTTAGCCCGTTTCCAAGTACTTATAATGTGTGCTATTTGCAAAGAGATGTTGAAAAGCGGATTTTAAACTGGATTATTGATCTCTGCAGCCTTAGCTAGTACAGCATTTACAGCTCAGCTCAGGATGGCCTTATTACACTCCTCCAACAGGCCTAAAATGAGGCGCAGTACAAGCAGGGGGTGAGGAAGGACCTCCCACCGCAGTATCAATGGTATGTAACCCTGGCGAGGAACATAGATTGTGTCAGATTTTAATTTTTAAAAAATCAGCTAGTTTGGTACAAACACCCAGACACACATTAATAGGCAAATTAACCGCATGTGGTTTTATGAAAGTGTTTACAAATTTAAAGATCTCTCAATGCTTACTGGCAGCCACATTGATTTTATCCACAAAAAGTACTTTGGGGAATGTTTCCACCACATTCTTACCCTTTGCTTGCATTTCGTTTTCTCCTCAGCTAATTGAGCTGTGAACCATGAGCTGAACATGCCCGTTTCTTGCGGGTAACTGCTTTCAGCAGGCAAACTTACCTATGGCTAACTGCACCCAGGGATTGACAACCTGGGCATCAATGTTCTCATCATATACCAAACAGGGAGTAGAGGTAGAGAGAAGTTTAATCACAGGCCTTGATTTCATGCCAAGCCCGCACAAAGAGCTCTGCATCAACAGGCTTGTAAACTAGAATTGATCTTAGTAGGCCACGGAATGGACTCCAGTAGTGATCCGACCACGTTACCACCTTAGGATTGTCTACCGCTAGCGAGATGTTTAAAAAAATCATATCAGTTGTATGCCCAAATTCAAGGATGCCAGCAAACCAACAAGTAAAGAGGCCAAACTCTCTCAAGTTATCAACATGCAAATTAAAATCCACCAAAAAGGTAAAATTACCACACTGCACAATTTTAGGGGCCAGAGCTTAAATTATTCAAAGCACCAGCAAAATATGTTTGAGATAAGGAGATTCAGACACCCAAGGCCTCTTCCTCTTTCAGTTCCCCACATGAGAAGGTGGCACCCTTAAGATCATGTTTATAGGCAATGGAAAGACCGCCTCCCCTTAAATCCTTCCTATTCAAGTGCACAGAGGCAGAATTACCCTGAAAAGCCATTTGGTTATCTGGAGCTGATGACTCTTCCATTCATGCTTCAGTCATAAACACAACATGTAACCGAGTCTCCCCTAGCAAGTTGTTAATATACAGTGCTTGTTTGCAAAACAAATGAATATTAATTAGAGCAGTTTTCACATACATGCCACCTCTCTCCTTGGGCTCCCCTCTTACGATCAGACCCCCTTTCCTGGTTGAGTGAAGATTGCTATTTACTCTCCTGAATGGAGTAAAGTTCTGATTTAGTGTGACCCCCCAAAACAATTGCCCAGATATTCAGCGTGCATATCGAGTATGTGTATGTGCAGTGGATGTCTATGGGTCCAGGTCTGGGATGACACAAGATGGAGGGTGGATACAGGTTCCTCAGGCAGTGGAAGTTTATTCACTGTATTCTTGTGGCTGAAGGTTGGAATCCCAGACTCGGAAGTGAGCGAAGATAGAGCCAGAGCTACCTTTAGAAATCCCATTAAGTCCTTGTTAGAAAAGGGATGCTTATTAGTTCTTCCCAAGCACTGCCATATACAAGAGGATATGGGTGGATCAGCAGCTTATATTATTAAAGGGAAGACAATTTACAGTCAGGTCCTTTCCTTTTGTCTATCCACGACAGCCAGACTTCCAGAGGTGAGGTACATCACATGGAGTATGGACTTCCTGCTGGAGGAGCAAAGGGTCTGCTTAGGAACTTTGAGACTGCCTGCCTTCTGCGCAGAAAGGAAGGGAGAGTGCCTGACTCCGCAAGAAGAGAGACTTTTCAGGAGAAGAAAGCCAGTGTGCAAACATAAAAATGTGGGCTGCAGAGGGAGTGAAGTTGTTGGAAAATGGGTTATTGGTAAAGACAGGTAAGTACGTACACTTAGCAATAGGCCACTAACCTCCACTTAGGTCCAGTTAGGTCTCAGTAAATTAAACCCAGCTCAACCTTTTTACCTTCCGACTTAGTCGTTTTTTCGAGGTGAAAATCCTTCGACCGGGGCAAACCTGGATCTTGATCACACGTCCTTGGAGCCCTTCTCGGATACGCTGGCTGGGAGTTCCCGGTCAACTTCCTACGTTCGGACTTCGTCCCGGTGAAGAAAATCTCCAAAAAAGAGACTAACCTGCAAATCAGGCTGGGTCACGTTTGAGGCAAGCCGACTAGAGTTGCTGCAGCGGGTCGGTCCCTCTATGGAGCTTTTTTCCAAAAGTTCTCCAAAGTTCTCCAAACTTCTGGATCTTCTCCCAGATGTTCTTTTACGGTTCTTTTGGGGTCCACAGCTCACCCCAAGGTTCCAGAAGCTCTGAGATGCTCCTTGGGGGTGTGGACTACAACTCCAAGAATGCACCTGGCACAAACTCCTTTTTGGCCACTGGGCAGTGGTCAGCTGGTTGGTTTCGTCAGGAGTTGGTGCAGGGGACTCTAGTTAGCAATTTTTCACATGTAGCAAACAGGGAGTCCCTCCTTGAACCAGTTGAAGCCAGGCAAAGTCCTTCTTGTAGTGAAGCCCAAGTGTGCAGCTGGTGCAGTCCTTCAGAGTGCAGGGTCCAGGTGCAGGCCAGGGGTCCAGCAGGGCAGTCCTTCTCCTGTGGTTCTTCCTTGTTGGAATCTGATGGGGATCTGAGGTGTGGGTGCAGGTCTGCCAGTTTTATCCTTGCTCCTGGGTGAAAAACAGGGGGGTCCTGGTTCTCCAATCAGGGGCAGGGTCCTTCCCCCTGTGATGACCACTTCCTGGGAAGTGTGGCAAAAATCAATCCCAGGGAGCAACATTCCTCAAAAATCCATCATGGCTGAAAGTAATTTTTGGAGGTTACATCTGGCTGAGCTCACCCACTGGTGTGGCTAAAAATCCTAAACACACCCCTCTCCTAATCTAATCAAGGGGGCACCTAATTGTCTGGGTTTGCAGGATGTGGGGGTGTTGCTGGGTTGCTCCAAATGTCCTTCTCTGCCTTTGAAGACCAGTTTGGCAGCCCTCCCCCTTCCTGTCTCACCATCTGCTGAGGGGAGATCTCCACCCACAGGCACATCTCTTTGTGTGAAGCCAGGCCACTTCACATCTCATCAAGGCAGCCTGGCCAGGCTGCCAGAGGCTGGCCAATCAGAGCACAGCAGCAAAAACACTGCAGGGCTGAAGTTGGCAACTTTTTAGGTAAAGTTTATAACTCTTTACCTGAATAAGTTATATTAAATCCAACCACTGGAAGTTTTTGGATTAATTATAACAATTTGGTACCAAACTATTGGTAACTGTTAATTAAGGGGACTTTTAAAATTAAAATAAAAAGTCTCCCCATTCTAGCCTGTGGAGGCTATTCACTACAATGAGGGAAAAACAAATTTGGCTGTTTTTACCTCACCAGGGATATAAAACTATCTTATAAGGTCCCTGCTTATAGTTACATGGCACCCAGCCCCAGGGGCACATAGGGCACACCTTTGGGGTGACTTATATGTACAAATAAGGTAGTTTAAGACTTTTGGAACTACTTTTAATTCCAAAGTCGAATTTGCATATAACTTTAATTTAAAAGCAGACAGCAAGGCAGGCCTGCCTTTAAAAGGACACTGGGCACCGCAGCAGTGCACCCATGGGTGCACTATCTATGCTGGGGTCCCTAAACCTACATGCCCTACCATAGGGATTTATAGGTAGGTTGACGTAGCCAATTATAATTAGCCTAATTTGCATATCCATTTTACACAGAGCACTGGCCCTGGGACTGGTAAGCAGTACCCAGGGCACAGCCAAGAGTCAGTAACCACCAGTGCCTGTCCAAAAAGTGTGGGGGTGACCAGGCAAAAAGAAGGACTTTCCTACAGAAGTCAACAGCCAATCCATGTTGTGGGGGTGGGAGACTGGAGGAGAACTGCGCCAAGTGATTCAACTATAGTGCATCACTATGTTGTTCAGACAAAAGACTGGTGCTCTCCCTGCCCGATTTTAGGGCAATCAAGTAAGATTCTTGGGCATTGGGGGAGGCTGAAAGGTGCTTTGTGTCTTGGAAAGTTTTTTGACCAGGAAGTTGTCATCTTCCTGGATAACATGCATATCTATTTTATGAAAAAATAGTTGCCCTTTGTATAACCTCATGCTACAGGGTAGTGTTAACAGGTGGGGAAGGTTTCGCCAAGGAGAGGTCAGGAGGGTCTGTATCACCCAGGGTACTGATATCCTAATCGTCCCATTGGTCGTTTCCTGGTTCAGGCTAATGGGTGGATACACTGGGCTGTCCTCCTTATAAATGGAGCGTTGTGAAGATGGAGGAGGTAGTATGGTGGTGGCAGTATGGGAGGATGGGGAGGGCAAGTAGGAAGAGGGGAAGGAGGAGGATGAGCAGGGAGAGAGCTAGTTCCCCTGTTCTTATATCGTTTGTGTCTTGGAGGAGGTGTGCGCTGCAGGTTAAGCTGCACCTCAAAAGACAACTTCCTTTTTCTTGGAAGGGTCTCCTGGGGCATAGGTGGCAGCTAGGTGGATATTTTGCCCATTTGCGTCCAACAACTCCTGCAATCGCTCAAGAATAGATTGCTCTGAGTTGTTGGAGCCAGCCATCGATGATGCTTTCAGCACTGAGTGGATTTCTATGGGTTTGTTGCAGCTCAGGATCTTGATGCTGATCCCCCTCAGATTTGGAGGGCGAACTAGTCTCTGACCTGGGTTGCACCAGCTGAGCCTCAGAAAGGATGGCTTCCTTCTCCACCTCAATATCACGTTCCCCAAAGATGTCTGCAGTGTCCTCTCTGTCTCGCCTTTGCATTCTTCGATGGGCCTACCTCCACTTGCATCGGTATCAAAGGGTCTTCTTCGACTAGAAGGAAAGGCAGGCGTGGCATGTGGTCTTGTCGTGCTCCAGGGAGAGGCAAAGATTGCAGACTTAACGATGGTCAGTCCGGGCGAACTTGGAGTGATACTGTGGACAGAATTGGAAGGGCATCCTTTACATCACAGACCTTGCATTCTTGTTGACAAAGGCACCAAAGGCAGGGGCAAGGCCCTGGAAGAAGGTGTCAAAGTGAGAGCAGATGTAAAAGTTTTGGCAACGATGATGAAACAGGATCGGTAAAGATTGTTCTGTGACAACAGTAGAAAAGAGTCCCGGCAGTAAGTGCCATTAGGTGCCGAACACAGAGCCTGATCGGTATGCATCCTAAACCGATGGTGGAAAAAAAAAAAACTAACAATGCCCATAAGCATTACCAAGTAAGGGAGGAGTCCCTATACCTTGTGGCCCAAAAGACGTCTTCAAAGAAAAACAAGTTACAAATGAGAGAGGGTCACCCAGAATCTCGTTGTTTCTTCAGCTCTTTTCAACAAATACTTGGCTTCCCAGGTTCACATCTCTTTCAAATTAGTGATCCTGTGCAGATGACACACAACTATGGAAAATGTCACTTACCCAGTGTACATCTGTTCGTGGCATGTTCCGCTGCAGATTCACATGCTATGCACAGGTCCTGCCATCTAGTGTTGGGCTCGGAGTGTTACAAGTTGTTTTTCTTCGAAGAAGTCTTTTCGAGTCACGGGACCGAGTGACTCCTCCTTTTCGGCTCCATTGCACATGGGCATCGACTCCATCTTCGATTGTTTTCCAGCAGAGGGTAAGGTAGGAGTGATAGAGTGTAAATAAAGAGATGTCCATGCAATGGAATAGAGATCTATATATGCATATGTACAAATTTAAATGTAAATTAAACGGCTACAGGCTCCCAGGGAGGTGGGAGGGCGCATGTGAATCTGCAGCGGAACATGCCACGAACAGATGTACACTGGGTAAGTGACATTTTCCGTTCAATGGCATGTGTAGCTGCAGATACACATGCTATGCATAGGCTACAAAGCAGTTCTCCTCCCATAAGCGGTGGTCAGCTTGTAGGAGTTGGAGTTGTTTGAAATAGTGTTCTTAGTACAGCCTTTCCTACTGTGGCTTGTTGTGTTGCTAACACATCTACACAGTAATACTTGGTAAATGTATGGGGAGTTGACCATGTGGCTGCCTTACAGATTTCTGTCATAGGTATATTTCCTAGAAAGGCCATTGTGGCGCCTTTCTTCCTAGTGGAGTGCGCCTTTGGCGTAATAGGCAGATCTCTTTTTGCTTTAATATAGCAGGTCTGAATACATTTCACTATCCATTTGGCAATGTCTTGTTTGGATATTGGATTTCCTGCATGAGGTTTTTGGAAGGCTACAAACAATTGTTTTGGCTTGCGAAATTGTTTTGTTCTATCAATGTAATACATTAGTGCTCTTTTGATGTCTAACGTATGTAAGGCTCTTTCGGCTACTGAGTCTGGTTGTGGAAAAAAGACTGTGAGTTCCACTGTTTGGTTTAGGTGGAACGGTGATATAACTTTTGGTAAGAATTTTGGATTTGTACGGAGAACTACTTTATGTTTATGTATTTGTATAAAGGGTTCTTGTATAGTAAATGCTTGTATTTCACTTACTCTTCTAAGAGATGTGATAGCTATGAGGAAGGCTACTTTCCAGGTTAAGTATTGCATCTCACAAGAGTGCATGGGTTCAAATGGTGGACCCATGATTCGAGTTAATACAATATTGAGGTTCCACGAGGGAACTGGTGGTGTTCTCGGGGTATGATTCTTTTTAAACCCTCCATAAATGCTTTGATGACTGGGATTCTAAAGAGTGATGTTGAATGTGTAATCTGCAGATAGGCAGATATTGCTGTGAGATGTATTTTGATAGAAGAAAATGCTAGTTTAGATTTTTGTAAGTGTAATAAATAGCTTACAATGATTTTTGCAGAAGCATGTAGTGGTTGAATTTGATTATTATGGCAGTAATAAACAAATCTTTTCCATTTGTTTGCGTAACAATGTCTTTGTGACAGGCTATATGGTATAAACCAGACTGGAAACGGCGTAATGTGGTAAGTAAATAGAGTTTTATTGTGCTAGTGTCTTTTCTTATCTCTTATTTTCCTTTCTATTGGTATTCACAAGTGGTAAGTATCTGTAAAGTCTATTGTTTAGAATGCTTCTCTTCCTTAATCTTGTTGTTCTTCTTCCTTTCCTTCCTCAGATCAGCGTTCTCTGGACACGCGAGTGGCTCCCGGAAGAATACCGGCAAGAAAACAGAAAAAACCCTACGGTAAGTAATTGGGCTATTTCCGGGGTTTATCGTTCAAGCAGGAAGAGGGGAAGGGCAAGTGGGGTATAGAGAAAGAGTGTTGAGACACCCGTGCACCATGCAAAACAAACGGGGTGGTGTATCTTCTGTTTTAAACAAACAGTGCTCCCAGGCTTGAGGGGATAGTCAGGCTCCCTCGTTAGGTAGGGAGCCTTCCCTTCCTTTGTCTTCCCTCCTCCTCCCTCTCGCTCCTCCCAGCTCCCTTCCCCTGTGGGTTTTCCCGTTTCTTGTCTGTTCCTCCGAATAGGAACCGTACCTTTGAAAGCCACGACCCTCCGGGGTCGTGGCTGGCTTGTGGGCTCCTCGTCTCTGGCGCTGCGTGGGGAAAATTCTCCTTCTCCACTCCGCTGTCGCCGTATCCGTCTCTCGGTCTCTGCGCGGTCTGCTCCTTGCCGCCGTCACTCATCTCCGTTTCCCGCTTTCCCGGTCTCTGCGCCGTCTGCTCCTTTTCGCCCTCACTCTTCTCCGTGTTCCGCTCCTCCTGCTCTCCTGCGACGGCCCGGAAGGTGTTGTGCGTTTCCCTGGAAACAGGGAAACGCCCCCAGGACGCCGCGGCCGTTCCTATGGGAACGGTTAAACGCGGAACTGACGTGTCGGGGTTCTCCGACACGTCGCAAGCTGCTTCTCTGTGTGGCGTGATCGTGTTCACCCGATCACACCCCCCCCCCCCAAGAACGATCCTGCTCGAGGATTGAGGAAGAGGTGGGAAATCGCGATAAGTAATCCGCAGGGCCTTGGTGGGACCCTGGAATATGGCGGACCTGGAAGGAAAAAGGCTGGAGTTCAAGGAACCAGCGCAAGATCCTAGAATTGGAATCTTTGTGAGATGCTAGCCAAGCAAGAGGAGCGTGGTCAGTATATAGAACAAAAGGTCTGCCTAAAAGGTAATACTGCAGATTTTCTATCGCCCACTTAATGGCCAAACACTCCTTCTCGATGATGGGGTAATGACACTCCCGGGGAAGCAATTTCCTACTAATAAAAACAATCGGGTGATCCCTCCCGTCCAGATCAGGCTGGGCAAGCACCCCCCCCAGTCCCACATTGGAAGCATCAGTATACAGATGGAAGGGCTTAGAGAAATCGGGGCATTGCAAAACAGGTTCCGTTGTAAGAATGGATCGTAGATTATCAAAACTAGCCCTCTGAACCCCGGAAAAAGGTGCCAACTTGTTAGGATGATGCTTAGATAACAGATCTGTAAGAGGGGCTGCAATAGTGGAGTAGGCAGGGATGAATCTACGGTAGTAGCCCACTAAACCAAGGAAAGAACGTAGATCTTTTTTTGTTTTTGGGGTGGGGGCGTTACTAATGGCTTCAACCTTTGAAATTTGGGGTTGTAGCGTGCCGTTGCCTATTGTATAGCCCAAGTATGATATGTCCGTTTTCCCTAATATACACTTCTTAGGATTAGCGGTCAATCCTGCCGCTACCAGAGTGTCCAAGATTTGACGTAGATGGTCTAGGTGCTCTACCCAGGTGTCGCTAAAAATAACGACATCGTCCAGATAAGCAGCGGAGAAGTTATGGAAGGGTTTCAGCAATCGATCCATTAATCTTTGAAATGTGGCTGGGGCTCCATGGAGACCAAAAGGTAGTACCGTAAATTGATAAAGTCCAGATTGAGTAGAAAAGGCTGTTTTCTCTTGGTCTTCGGGGAAAAGGGGAATCTGCCAATACCCTTTTGTGAGGTCCAGTGTAGACATATACTTGGCTTTACCTACCTTCTCCAGGACATCATCCACCCGGGGAATAGGGTAAGTGTCAAACAGGGATATCGAGTTGAGTTTTCGAAAGTCTATACAAAACCGGACTGATCCGTCGGATTTTGGAACCAGTACCACCGGAGAGCACCAGGGGCTAACGGAGGGTTCAATTACCCCTAAGTTTAACATTTTGCATATTTCCTCCTCTACGAGGTGTTTCCTTGCCTCAGGGACGCAATAGGGTCGTAGGCGGATAGTTTGTCCTGGAGGTGTTCTAATTTGGTGATAAATCAAGGATGTTCTTCCCGGTATGTCGGAGAAGACTTGGGTATATTGGCGTAACAGGGTATACAATTGCTGCTTCTCTGACATGGTCAGGGAAGCGTTGATACAGGGTCTTGTCTCTTGTTGTGGTGTTTCACCTGGAAATAATTCGATGTCTAACTCTTTGCAGGGAGATATAAAACGACCCATCTCAACGGTTTCAGGACCCCCATCTACGGGTTCCCATTTTTTTTTAGGAGATTCACATGATATATTTGGGTTTTCCTCGGGTTGATACTGAGTTCTATGAGATAGGTGACAGGGGAGACGGCTCTAATCACCTTATAGGGCCCTTGCCATCTAGCCAATAGTTTCTGTTCAGACGTGGGCCTCATAATCAGGACTTGATCGTTCGGGAGAAATGTACGCAATTTACTTCCTTTATCATAATAATGCTTTTGAGTCTCTTGTGCTTTTTCCATATGTTGTCGTACATCTTCCCAAAGGTCCTGTAAATGTGCTTTCAGTTTTTGAACATATTCTAACAGTGGGCGTCCCTCGTCTTCCTCATCTTCTTCCCAGGTCTCAACGGCCATATCCAATAGAGAACGGGGTTGTCTGCCAAACACCAGTTCGGATGGGCTGTGGCCCGTTGAAGCCTGTTCGTGGGTTCTAATGGCTTAAAGAGCTAGGGGCAATTTCAGGTCCCAGTCCCTCCCTGTTTCATCGACAATTTTTTTCAACAGTGATTTAATGGTCCTGTTATAGCGCTCTACTAGTCCGTCTGTCTGGGGATGATAAACTGCAGTTTTTATTTGTGTAATTCCTAATACCTTACATATTGGTTTCATTAGGTTGGACATGAATGGCGTACCCTGGTCAGTAAGTATCTCGTGGGGAAACCCGGTCTGTGTGAATACCGTTATCATGGCCTGTGCTACTGTTTTAGTGGTTAAGCCTGATAGAGGAAGGGCCTCGGGGTAACGGGTAGCATAGTCTACGATAACCAAGATATAGGTATGGCCTTTAGAGGAGGGAAGTAGGGGTCCGATTAAGTCCATCCCCACCCTTCTAAACTGAATATCAATGATGGGAAGGGGCAGGAGAGGTGCTTTCCGGGGTCGACCTGGGTCGGTGAGTTGACATCTGGAGCATTGCAAACAATAGTTTCTAATGTGGGCAAAAACCCCGGGCCAGTAGAATTTCCTGAGGAGATATTCCTCCGTTTTCTCTCTGCCGAAATGACCCCCTCCTGGCTGATTATGGGCTAGGAAGAGTACTTGGTCCCTATAAGATTCGGGGACTACTAATTGACGCTTGCGTTCTCCTGCCCGTGTAGTGCTTACTCTATAGAGAAGGTTTCTTTGTACCAGAAAATAGGGACCCACCTCATCGGTTTCCTCAGTTTTGGCGTCTCTCCAGGCATGAATTAGAGTTGGGTCTTCTCTTTGACGTTGACGGAAACTGATAGGAGCGCTATAAGTTTCTGCTATAACTCTTATGGGTAGATTATTGTCTTTGCCTGACCTAAACTTGAATTTCTCGTCTCTTTTTTCGCGACGGGACAGTTTCCTGCGGTATGGGGGACACTCAATGATACTATCACAGAAGGGAGCCTCGTTCAACCATTCGGGGTTTTCCCTCTGGGTCTGAACCGCATGTAAGAGTTGTTGGAAATGTATATAGTCAGTACCTATAATACATTCTTCGATCAGTTGGTCCATTATACCCATAGGAAGCAAGTCTCGGTGCGTGTCCCACTATCTCTACGGTACTAAGAGGGTATTGTTCCTTGTCTCCGTGTATACAGCAGATGGTTACCCATCTGTTGGCGTTCTTGTCAACCGGCTCTACCAGATCTTGTCGTATAACGGATTGACTACAGCCTGAGTCTATAAGGGCAGAGAGAGGACGCCCATTGATGTTTATATAGTGTTTAAATTTGGTGTCTCCCCCTCCTGTACACAAGACTCGGCGTTGGGTCACCCCATTCTCCATAGGCTCAACTCCCTCGGTTTTCCTGGGGCATCCCCGGGCTATATGGCCCCACTCTCCACAGTTAAAACATTGAGGTCCTTATATAGGAGGGGCCTCCCCATGTCTGCGTTGGAAAGATTCCTCTAAAGGAAATCGTGGAACGGGTTTTGATGGCGTAGGGAGTGTCTTTACGTTAAGTCGTGGTTGTAATGTTCTCCCATCGGTGGACCTGTGATATGCACACGCCAAGTCGATGGCTAGCTCGGTATCTACCTTAGGATGCTGCCTTATCCAGTTTTTAGTTCTGGAAGGGAGGGACTCCAAGTATTGTTCGAGGATGATCGTTTTTATTATATCTTCTCTGCTAGTCCCTATCGGCCCCAGCCACTTCAGTGCCAGATCTTGGACCCTAAAATAGAAGGTGCGGGGGTCCTCATTGTGTCCCCATTTTACTTTCCGGAATTTTACTCTGTAGTACTCAGTATCGTGGCCCACCCGTTCCAAAATGCTCCTTTTAATGTCCTGGTAGGTGGTGGTGCCACCGGGATTGGCTGCCTGATAAGCTGTCTGCATAAATCCCGTGAGTAGAGGAGCAATATATTGTCCCCATCTGTCTTCCGGCCATTGAGCAGAGGATGCTACCCTTTCAAAATTAGTGAAGAATGAGTCCGGGTCTTCACCCTCCTGATATTTTTGGAGGACCGAACTGGGGATATTCGGGTGTACTTTACTAGAGGCTATTGTCTCGGTTAACTTTTTCATCGCGGTTTCATGTACAAGTTGATTGTTTGCCAGGATAGTGGCTTGACTTTTCATGGCAGACTGCAGGGCCTCCCTATCCTCTTTGGCTTCACGTTGGTGAGCTTCCCACACCAACTGTAAATGGCGTTGGCCTTCGGCCAATTGTTTGATCATGTCTTCCAAAGAAGGAGATTCGCTCATTGTCTATACCGTGTCTTAGCCTTTTAGGGGGAATAATATCCCACTTCTGACACCACTGTGACAGGCTATACGGTATAAACCAGACTGGAAACGGCGTAATGTGGTAAGTAAATAGAGTTTTATTGTGCTAGTGTCTTTTCTTATCTCTTATTTTCCTTTCTATTGGTATTCACAAGTGGTAAGTATCTGTAAAGTCTATTGTTTAGAATGCTTCTCTTCCTTAATCTTGTCGTTCTTCTTCCTTTCCTTCCTCAGATCAGCGTTCTCTGGACACCCGAGTGGCTCCCGGAAGAATACCGGCAAGAAAACAGAAAAAACCCTACGGTAAGTAATTGGGCTATTTCCGGGGTTTATCGTTCAAGCAGGAAGAGGGGAAGGGCAAGTGGGGTATAGAGAAAGAGTGTTGAGACACCCGTGCACCATGCAAAACAAACGGGGTGGTGTATCTTCTGTTTTAAACAAACAGTGCTCCCAGGCTTGAGGGGATAGTCAGGCTCCCTCGTTAGGTAGGGAGCCTTCCCTTCCTTTGTCTTCCCTCCTCCTCAGGAGCCAGATTGCTAGATTGAGCAATGCTGGATTCGCGTGTCTGATCTGCTGTTTGTGTTGAGTTAACAGATCTGGTGTGTTTGGTAGTTTGATATGAGGTACTACTGACAGGTCCAGTAGTGTTGTATACCATGGTTGGCGAGCCCAGGTTGGTGCTATTAGTATTAGTTTGAGTCTGTTTTGACTCAATTTGTTTACCAGATAAGAAAGGAGTGGGAGAGGGGGAAAAGCGTAGGCAAATATCCCTGACCAACTCATCCATAACGCATTGCCTTTGGACTGAAGGTGTGGATACCTGGACGTGAAGTTTTGGCATTTTGCGTTTTCTTTTGTTGCGAATAGGTCTATTTCTGGTGTTCCCCAGGGTAGAAAGTAAGTTTGTATTATCTGGGGATGAATTTCCCATTTGTGTGTCTGTTGGTGATCTCGACTGAGATTGTCGGCCAACTGGTTTTGAATCCCTGGGATGTACTGTGCTATTAGGCGAATGTGATTGTGAATCGCCCAATGCCAAATCTTTTGTGCTAAGAGACACAGTTGTGATGAGTGTGTCCCTCCCTGTTTGTTTAAGTAATACATTGTTGTCATGTTGTCTGTTTTGACAAGAATGTGTTTGTGGACTATTAGCGGTTGAAATGCTTTCAATGCTAGAAACACTGCTAACAGCTCTAAATGATTTATATGCAGTTGCCTTTGTTGAACGTCCCATCGTCCCTGTATACTGTGCTGGTTGAGGTGTGCTCCCCACCCCATCATGGAAGCATCTGTTGTGATCACGTATTGAGGCACTGGGTCTTGGAATGGCCGCCCTTGGTTTAAATGTATAGGATTCCACCATTGAAGCGAGAAGTGTGTTTGGCGGTCTATCAAAACTAGATCTTGAAGTTGACCTTGTGCCTGTGTCCATTGTGTTGATAGGCACTGTTGTAAGAGCCGCATGTGTAGTCTTGCGTTTGGGACAATGGCTATGCATGAAGACATCATGCCTAGGAGTTTCATCACAAACCTCACTTGATAGTGTTGGTTTGGGTACATGTTTAGTATTACATTTTGGAAGACTTGTACCCTTTGTGGACTTGGAGTGGCAATCCCCTTTTGTGTGTTGATTGTTGCTCCTAAGTATTGTTGTATTTGACACGGTTGTAGATGTGATTTTTGGGCGTTCATAGAGAAGCCTAGTTTGTGAAGGGTTTCTATGACGTATTTTGTGTGTAGAAGACACTGTTGCTGAGTGCTGGTTTTTATCAACCAATCGTCTAAGTAAGGGAATACGTGCATGTGCTGTCTCCTGATGTGAGCGGCTACTACTGCAAGGCATTTTGTGAATACCCTTGGGGCTGTTGTTATGCCGAATGGTAACACTTTGAATTGGTAATGCACGTCTTGGATTACAAACCTTAAGTATTTCCTGTGGGAAGGATGTATGGGTATGTGGAAATAAGCATCCTTGAGATCTAACGTAGACATGTAGTCCTGTTGTCTGAACAAGGGAATCACGTCTTGAAGAGTCACCATGTGAAAGTGATCTGATTTGATGTAAAGATTCAGTGTTCTGAGGTCTAATATGGGTCTCAGTGTTTTGTCCTTTTTTGGAGTTAGGAAATACAGGGAGTAAATCCCTGTTCCTTTTTGATGGTTGGGTACTAGTTCTATTGCTTCTTTTTTAAACAAAGCTTGGACTTCTAGTTGTAACAGGTCTAAGTGTTGTTTGGACATATTGGGGGTCATTCTGACCCTGGCGGCCGGTGGCCGCCAGGGCCACCGACCACGGGAGCACCGCCAACAGGCTGGCGGTGCTCCCACGAGCATTCTGACCGCGGTGGTTCAGCCGCGGTCAGAAGCGGAAAGTCGGCGGTCTCCCGCCGACTTTCCGCTGCTCGGGGGAATCCTCCATGGCTGCGGAGCGCGCTCCGCAGCCATGGGGATTCTGACACCCCTACCGCCATCCTGTTCCTGGCGGGTCTCCCGCCAGGAACAGGATGGCGGTAGGGGGTGCCGCGGGGCCCCTGGGGGCCCCTGCAGTGCCCATGCCCATGGCATGGGCACTGCAGGGGCCCCCGTAAGAGGGCCCCGCAAAGTATTTCAGTGTCTGCCATGCAGACACTGAAATACGTGACGGGTGCAAACTGCACCCGTCGCACCCCTGCAACTACGCCGGCTCAATTCTGAGCCGGCGTCCTCGTTGCAGGGGCATTTCCTCTGGGCCGGCGGGCGCTCTTTGGAGAGCGCCCGCCGGCCCAGAGGAAATGTTAGAATGGCCGCCGCGGTCTTGTGACCGCGGTGCGGTCATTTGGCGGCGGAACCTTGGCGGACGGCCTCCGCCGTCCGCCAAGGTTTAAATCAGGCCCATTGTGTGCTCTTGGAGGCACATCTGGTGGCAAATGTAGGAATTCTATGCAATAACCATGTTGGATAATGGCTAGGACCCACGCGTCCGTAGTTATGTGTTCCCAGTTGTGTAAATAATCTGTAAGTCTCCCCCCCACTGGTGTTGTGTGGTGGGGGTTTGTGACATTGAAGTCACTGTTTGGTTTGTGAGGTTTTTGGGCTCTAGAATTTCACTCTTGTTTTAGGGAACTGTCCACCCCTAAATTGTCCTCGAAACCCTCCTCTCTGATACTAGCACTGATATGTAGGTCTGACTTGTGAGGTGGAAGGCTCTGTGGTTTGGGCACAAAACCCCCCTCTAAAGTGCGGCTTCCTAAAAGTGCCTCTGCTCTGTGGGGAGTAGAGCGCGCCCATGGCTTTGGCCGTGTCTGTGTCTTTTTTCAGTTTTTCTATTGCCGTATCCACCTCCGGCCCAAACAATTGTTGTTCGTTGAAAGGCATATTCAGCACAGCCTGCTGTATTTCTGGCTTAAATCCGGAGGTTCGTAACCATGCGTGTCTACGAATGGTTACTGCCGTGTTCACTGTCCTTGCCGCCATGTCTGCTGAGTCCATAGCCGACCTTATTTGGTTGTTCGAGATAACTTGGCCCTCCTCAACAACCTGTTGGGCACGTTTCTGGAACTCTTTGGGAAGGTGTTGAATGAGATGTTGCATTTCATCCCAATGTGCCCTGTCGTATCGTGCCAATAGAGCTTGAGAATTGGCAATTCGCCATCGATTGGCTGCCTGTGCTGCCACCCTCTTGGCTGCTGCATCGAATTTCCGACTTTCTTTGTCGGGCAGTGGTGCGTCTCCAGAAGTTTGTGAGTTTGCCCTTTTCCGGGCTGCTCCTACTACCACCGAATCAGGAGTTAACTGTTGTGTGATATATACAGGGTCGGTAGGGGGAGGTTTATATTTCTTCTCCACCCTAGGCGTGATGGCTCTGCCTTTTACTGGGTCCTGAAACACCTGTTTGGCATGTTTTAACATGCCTGGCAGCATTGGCAAGCTTTGGTATTGGCTGTGCGTAGAAGACAGGGTGTTGAACAAAAAGTCGTCCTCTATGGGCTCTGCATGCAATGCTACATTATGGAATGTAGCTGCCCTTGAAACCACCTGCATGTATGCGGTACTGTCCTCAGGTGGTGACGGCCTTGCCGGGTAGCAATCAGGACTATTGTCTGAGACCGGTGCATCATACAAATCCCATGCATCCGGGTCATCTTGGCTCATCCCTGTGTGTGTTGGTGACTGCTTCATTGGGGGTGTTGCTACCGGGGACAGATGTGGCGACTGTGTTGGCGATTGCGGTGGCGAGAACCGTGGTGGTGTCTTTTCTTTAGCCAATTTCGCTTTTGGCTGCATTTCCGCCTCTTGGAATGTGAGCTCGCACTTCATCTTTATTGGAGGAAGAGTTCTGATTCTCCCCGTGTCTTTTTGTATATGCAGCCTTCTCTGGGTATGGTCTGGCTCTCCCATGCCCAGTTCTTGTTCAAATCTGTGACCTTGTAATTGTGTTGAAAGGCCTTGTTCCTCTGTATAGGAGCCTTGTTTCGGCTCCGAGGCCGCATGTTTCGGCACCAAAATCTTTTCGATAGTCTTTTTTGGCTCCGAGGAAACCTTTTGGACTTTCGGAGTGCCGAACTCTCGGTGCCGAGTCTGGTCGGAGCCGGTATCTCGACCAGAGTCGGATGTCTTCGGCTGCTGGGAGGCCTTTTTCGGTGCCGATGTTTGGTCACTGTGTTTTTGGGTTAAGCCATGGCCTGTTGGCGGTGGCGTCCCCTTGGCCTTCATTATTTTGGTGTGAGTTTTTACCGGGGATGGTTTACTCACGGTTTGTTGCGTCTTCGGCTGCTCACTCTCGGACTTGTCCGAGTCCGAATCTCGAATGGAGAATCTCTTCTCTTCTTCGACGTCGGTGTGCCCGGCCGGTGTCGACGCCATCTGGAGTCTTCGAGCTCTTCAATCCTGCAGTGTTTTCTTGGATCGAAATGCCCGACAGGCCTCGCAAGTATCCTCTTTGTGTTAGGGGGACAAACACAGATTACAGACGAAGTGTTGGTCTGTATAAGGATACTTTGCGTGGCAGTTGGGGCAGAAGCGGAAGGGGGTCCGGTCCATGAGGTTTGAAGATGGACGCGGTCGGGCCGACCAGGCCCTGCCGAGGAGTGGAAGCCCCGAAGGGCCACCGGAGCTCTTCTTTCTTCGGTGTCGATGTGCTAGCACTAACCCGGTACCGAGCGCAAACAATACCGTCGAATTTTCCAATGGATAATTATCTTTTCCGAACCGAAATACGGAGCGAAGAGGAACACGTCCGAACCCGATGGGGGAAAGAAAACAATCTAAGATGGAGTCGACGCCCATGCGCAATGGAGCCGAAAGGGAGGAGTCCCTTGGTCTTGTGACTCGAAAAGTTGTTTTTCTTCGAAGAAGTCTTTTAACACTCCAAGCCCAACACTAGATGGCAGGTTAATGCACAGCATGCGTATCTGCAGCTACACATGCCATCGAACATATATATATATATATATATATATATATATATATATATATATATATATATATATATATAATGAGCTTTGTCTTAGGTTGATGGAGCCTGGGGTGTAGGAATGAAGCCACTCTGCTAAGTACCAAGGGGCAAAAGGGTCGTAAATCGTGGGGGAATTTTATGATACATTCCCTTCCCTCTCTTTTTGAATTAGTTTTACCCACATCCTAGAAAACTAAACACTGTGGCACATATTTGGTTGCCTAGTTGTCTCTTCTCCCTAAAATAGATGCTTTGGTGAGTTTTTTTCCAGTCAGAGAGCCTGAAAACTCACCCAACTCACAGACATCATGGCTGTATCCACCACTCAATGCTATTTTTAAGGATGACTTTTATGCGAGTCCTGCGTTTCAGTCTGAGTTTCAGCCAGGACACCATCATGTATCTTGAGTTTGACATCAGTGCTGAAGACTTCTGACTCATGATAGCAGTCCCATCAGAAACCTATTGACAAGAACTCCTTGCTCCACTATTCATCTTATTGCCAAGAGCTCTGAGGGTCAAAATTTGCCTATGGCTCAATTTTTCAATTACAGTAAGAACTGTTCAGAAACTCGGACATTTGTCGATGAGTCCCTATTTCTTCAAGATTACTTTGTGCCAAGAGTTTATCCCAAAAGAGTTCAACAACCCAAAAGAGAGCCCTCAATACCTTGTTCTGTTCTTCTGTTGACACATCCTAAACCAACATCTGAATGCATCCCTGTTGTGATGACATTAGACCCTTTGGCTGCTAAGATCATCATAGGAACTGGGATTTAGATCCTCAGGGATAAAACTCTAATAGAGCCTCTAATCTTAAGGATAAGCTTGTGCATACAAAAGTTAAAAGTGAGTCCACTAAAACATCAAGTGGACTTCCAACATCTAAGGGCCATTAACCTTGTGGTGGTTGCAATGTGTGTAAATTTACATTACCAACCCCACACGTGATATTGATGTATTAATGGACAAGTCTGGTTAATGTATTAATGGATAAGCTTGGTTTCAAAAGAAAATGAGTTATTGCAAACCAGAGACCTCCGACTAAGTCATTACTGGAAGCAAGCCACCTAAGAATGTTTGATGATTTAAACCACAAACTATAGACAAAAGTACAGAAACAAGCATTTATCATACAAATACACAAACTATTAAATATCTTATCTAATTCACAGCCAAATATAAATAAAAAAAAATTAAAAAAATGAATAGGAAGGTTGGAGCTTTCCTAATTCAAGTCATGCCACTCATTGTCCAGACTATGTTCTGTTTCATGCACCTGCACTGCTCCCATAAATTAATCTGAGGCCACTAATTTATATTTTAGCCTCCAATTTAAAATTCCTTTACATGTACAGAACATTTTACATTTTTTAATTGTAAATTTTTCATCTTTATTTATATGCAGTTTAGTGATCTATTAATATTATTTAATATTCTAAGCAGTCGTGGACCCCTGACGTACTCTCATGGGGCCCACGGACTTCAGGTTAAGAAGTACTGGTTTAGATGGTAACTGCAGAATCCCTTGGCTTAATTATATGCCACCTCTGCTGCACTCTCTCAGTCTGGAGGAACTGTGGAATATTCTAAGTAAGGTTTGATTGATCACTAAGGATTATTTAAAAGACAAATATTGGTTGTATGTAGCAGGAAGAGAGTATGCCAACTCAAGACATGGATGCCTCACTGTACTCTTCCTGGACTTCAAATGTGTATCCAGTTTTGACCTGATCCCAGATGCCATTACGCAACCCATCGCCAACAAATTTATGTCAAGATTAGCTATGGGATGCTCCAGATTAATAGGTTTTGTGGCTAATTTACAGACTTCTCTCTTGCATCTAATAAATGTCAATTATTTCTGTTTTTCAATGGAAGCAAATCTGTGACATGTTTTTACATAAAGTCTAGATTAAACCTCGCAGGATATTGTTAACTCCTATCTGCTGACAGATTGGAGAGCTCAAATGTGAAGGAGCTCTCAGAATATCAAGTTAAGATACAAGAGAAATGATAGATTTTGGTTTAGTCACAGTTTATAGTTCTGTATCGTTGCTGGGGAATAAGCACTGCACCAAGGATGATGTAGAGGGTCATGATCAATTAAGTATTGTGGATTTTAAAGATTAAAAAAAAATATTTGTTTTGCTTTCAGCTATTTATTGAAGTGTAAATTGAAAATAAAATGATTGAACTTGTTTAATGTATATTTGTTTGATGAGGATGGTCCCAATATAAACAATATCTGACTCACTGTAATATTGCACTTTGGTAATAAACATTGCGTCACAACATGTTGTTTGTTTGTTTAATGCATGAGTTCCCCAACTGTTTATCCCTTATGTTTTATGTTGAATTGTCCCATAGCTCTGTTCTTTGTCAAGTGTTATATTCCCTTTCCATTTTCATTCAAAACCCAGCAAGTCCTTTCCTCAACTAGGAACAATAACTTTGTTAGAAAAGGACTCTCTCCTTCAGAATCCAACACTAGAGTGGTGAACGTTGCACACACTCCCAAGAAGGGATTGTACCTTTTCATATTTGTTCCATGCTCAAGATGGCTATTCTAAGAGAATAGCATGGTATAGACTCCATGTTGCCCCTCAACGCCCTCAAGCTGGCAAACCCCCGCTACATGGTCAACAAGCAAACTCACAATACAACTCTCCTAACCAAATCCTCAATTGTAACGGTGCCAAAAGTGAAGGCTTTCTAAACAAACGTGCAATTACACCACACTCGCAGGGTTGGTTAGACACAGTGACTTAGTCTGAATACTCAGACAACAGAGACTTACCCACCACCCATATGAAGTCTACCAGCACACAGTAACACTTAACGTATGCTCAGACAGTGTGCATATGCACACACAGTACATTTCAATTCTCTGTCCTGGAAGCAGTATACAGATATGTGGTCTCCCACTTAGGCAGCAGGTTCAAAGACACCTGTGATGAGCTGTTGTCAGCCACACATCCATCCATCCATCACATACCTGTGATACCTCGTCCCTCGAGTTCCATTTCACAGATAGCAACAGTTTGGGGAGCGTCTCTGGGATATTAACACAGTATTGCCTAAAACAAGGTTGGGAAATAAAAGTTATTCTCTATACTAGATTAATAGTTCTTAAATAATGTGGCAAACACATTAAAAACACATTGTAGTGTGAACAGCATGTACACTGATACAAATATATACACACAGACTACTTGACAGATTGATACATATCACACAGACTACTTGTCAGATTGATACACATCAAAGTATTAATAGCAACACCTATAGATGTGTGAAGCACTAACAGAGATGACTGTTGGCCAGACACGGGTCACAGATGCTCATGTATGGATACAAGTTTCAATGGTCAAACAGAGATACAGTGTGCATGCACAAAATGAGTGACTTTGCATGGAAACAATTCCCAGTGTACACAGTAGGTACAATACACGTTTATGCCAAGGAGGCACATATATGGGTACACACCGAGTGTCCATAGAGAGGGGTAGAGGCAAACATGGAGGTGGCTGAGGAATATGACTGGGATGAATGTCTGCATTGTTCAGCATTCCGTCCATCATCTGTTCTTTTTGCTTTTGTCACTGTAAGTGGGAAGGCTATGCCCAGGCATGGGTCCCAAACCCACTGTGCCACTGGATTCAAGCTAGCCTGGCTGGTGAGGGGTGATACCCCGAAACCAGTCCCAGGATGCTTGTTTCCGGTCCAGGGAGGACCTGGCCTGGCAGTTTGAGCTGGCCTGTTCCCATGGGCGGCTGGGTCAAGATTGATTTGCATATGGCTAGGTCCTAACTGGGGTGGCATGGTGGGCAAAAAAATGATGGATTAAACCCAGATCTGTGACTGGGGTGAATGTTTGCATTGTTCAGAATTTCGTCCATCATCCTTTCTTTTTGCATAGTGATCAGTGATGAGGGAGATGATTAAGGAGTTGATGCAGCATATTACGTACACGTGCAGTTTTACTTGCTGGTGGTGCCCATGTGTGAAAATGAAACCGAACTGCAAATTGGTAATGGATATCCTGCCTCGTACTCAAGTGAAGGAATGCAGTGCTGATACAGAACACAGAAAACTATGCTCAGATACAACACACATCTCCCAAACTTTAAAACAGCTGAATGGGCACAGAAAAGAGCCGCATTTTTAGGTGTTTGGGATTTTTTCTTTTTTGGCCCAGTGAACTAGCTCGGAAATATGGAGAAGACATTCTCCTCAGAAAGGCCACTTGCAGTTGAACTTTGATTCTCCAGTACTGGAAAATTTAAAACATTTTCTCCTCTTTTTACCTCTTCGAAGGAGCCGTAGTTGGAACATTTCCTATTGAAGCCACCACCCTCCCCTCCCACCCCCACTCAACCACACCAAAGATAGGTAATTCTTTGCATGGCCCTTGAAGGGAAAAAAACTTAACCATAAGAGTTATAGTCAATGTAATGCATATTGGGCAGTCTTCAGCACGTGGTGTGGGTGAAGGCACTCTTGAGGGCGATCTGTGAAGGTCTTTTTTAATCCATACATTGCACAGGACTTTGACTGACCATAGAAGACTCTTCACCCAAGGACAGAAAAAGTACTGTCCACAGATCTGGAAAACCAAAGTATTTGGAACACCCCATGGCTGTTGCTGGGTGTGGCAATAGGCTATCCATGGGAATCAAATAGGGAATAGGCAATTAGATCTTGTTTAGATGCAAGCCCGTGAAGCTGAAGAATTACTTACTGGTTAAATGTTTGTTCCTGGTCTATAATCTCCATCAGCAGGACCTACAAAGCCTCTCTGTACTAGTTGTGATGCAGAGACTCAATAGAGATTGGTCTGGTTTGTTTCTAGCCCCTGTTGTAGGTGCCAGGATAAAATCTACTAGCAGGTTTACTCTTTCTCAGGGTTTCAAAAAACAAAATTGGGCCTGGGCGAGCACCCTCCTTCTCTTAGCGGTCGCACAACAGAAGTGATCATGCAATACCAGCAGAGCCAGGATCTTTGCCTCATGTCCACCTATACACCCAATCTAACCACATGCATGTTCAGGTGATCAAGTAGCTTCTCATACAAAATAATTTGCTAGGCCCCACAATTACAAGATTATAATCACTGTGGGGCACATTTATGAAAAGTGGCTCCGCACTTAGCCCACCACCACTTTCCCTGCGCCCCTTAGCGCCCCCATAATGCCACCATGGTAGCGCCATATTTAAAATATGGCAGTAGTTCGAGTGACTTATGTCATAATTTTTTACTCTAGACTGGTGCTTGTCAGGATTAGCGTAAAAAATCATGACGCTAATCCTGCAAAGCACCCAGAGGCCAATGGAAGCCTCTGTTTAATGCCTGCACTTAGCAGGCATTAAACAATGCCAATAAAAATGGCGCAAGGGAATCTCAGATTCCTTTATGCCATTTTTACGGCCCCCTCTAGTGCCGGAACGCCCCCCTTGCATACATTATGCCTGGTGCAGGCATAATGGGTTGCAAGGGGTTACAAAGTGGCGCAATGCAAACACTGTGCCACTTTGTAAATATGGCGCAGGGTTTTTGGCCTCGTTGGGCCACATTTGCGTAAAAAAAAAAAATATGGGGCACAATGAGGCACTAGGGGCTCTTAAATATGCCCCTAAGTCTCCTCCACACATAACAGAACTGTTCCACTGAGACGCTGATCTGGGTAAAAAATCTACCCCATGTTTCTCTGGGGTCACCATGGTATTCAGGGTCTGGTCATCCTCATTTCCCACTAAGAAGCTCCCAGTAAGCACTGGGAGTCTACAAACTAAAACAGCAGGGAATACCAATACAACAGCCCTTCGGACAGAGAAAGTAATAGGTTTCAGATTGCTCATTGATATATTAATCAGTAGGACACACCCAACCATATCTGCCTTCAGGACATACAGACATATACACACACACACACACACACACACACACACACAAATAGTTAGACAGAGACCTGTGCCTCCAGAGGAAGTCCTTCTCCTGTTCAGTTATCTCCCACAGCGGGTCCCTGTTGCAGATGTTTCGCAGTTGTTCAATTTCATTTTCCATTAGACTGTCTCTCACCAGGCGGTTACTCTGTGAAAAGACAGAAGGATGATTTGGGATCATCACTATTGTCTGTCACGGACTGGAATCAGGTTGCAGAACCAAAGATGCAAGTCTGATGTTCCTGTCTCAGTGAACGAATCCAACACTTTCTCAGGAACATATTTTATTTTGTGGAGAACAGGGTGCATTTTATTCTCCTATAGTTGCTTCCTCTTGGTGAATCCATGAGTCTTCCTGTCTGTTTACCAATGTGCATGTCTTGTGCGCTCTCTCTCTCTGGGTCTCCTAGCTTGTTGACAGTTTCGCTGACAGTGCCCAATCGTCTGAGGTTCTTTCTTGCTCACTTTGTCGGTATCTGCTTTTCATCCCTAAAACAGGCTTTTTGTAAAGTTAACAGGGAAGCCACAGAAAGAAAAAAAAGCAAAAGGGCACAAGAGAAATTCACAGGAACAAAAAGGCAATGCAGAAGGGCACGTCTTTATCTGCCACATACTGACTTCCTGTCTCTTCTAGATCTGCCCTCCGTCTTTACATCAGTCAGCCTCCCACAAATGCATATCCACATGACCTCTCTTATGGCCCCTAATCTTCTACTCTCAAAACATACGTTCCAAAGTTTCCCCCATTGGTAGGGTGTCCATAGGGTCTTTTCTGCTATTCTTGCCATGTAGTAGCTGCCTGTGGGACCCTTACTCTTCCTCAATCTTTTTTAGGTAGTGCTAAATCTGACTCTTTCTCACTCTCGCCAGGAAGATCACTGTTTCAGTTTCTGGTGAAGGGGGATCTGTCCCTTCCGGCTACATTTTATTGTCCTTGCCCTACTGTCTTGAGGTCTTTTTTCTCCCAATGACATTTACCATCTAGGGTTCAGATTTATTTTCCCAAGAGCACTTACCACGCCTAGGAGGGAATAGTTAATCCCAAATTCCCGGCTCATACTCCAGTTTGCGTGTTCCTCTATCTGGGGATTGTCTGGAAACTTCACAGCATGACCTAACCAGCTGAACTCCAGCTCCAGGCAGGGTGTTTCCTGAAAGTAATAAAAGAGAGACCCAAAAATGTGATTAGTTCAGCTCCAGGCACCGGGTGCACAATACAAACTCCCATCAACATATAGTCCATGTCGAAGTTGGTCATTTATAGCAAGAATAGAAGAAAGATTCCCACCAGCATGACTGGTCTTCATCTGAACAAAGTGTCTTTTACATAAACTTGAAAACTCACAACCCAAAAACACGGTTAGTCAAACTCCGGCATGATGTCTCTTCCAAAATGTAGAAAACAGACAATCCGTCCCTGCTTACCGCCAACATAAAAACTCATGCCCTTAATCCCCTAAATTTCACGTTCATCCAGGTTCAAATGTATTGGTCATGGAAAGGGTTCCACCTACCTTATTGGGGTTAGAGCCACTGACCCCAATGGAGTTCAACAGGTCTTCCAGCCCATGGGGCACTGGCCACAAATTCAGCGCCACCTTGCCCACCACCAGAGTGTCCTTGTAGTCCAAGAGGTTGATGTTTCCCCAGGCCAGTGGGCAGTGCTCCTGCAACAGCAAATTAGAGGGTTCACTCAAGGTAGAAATGGATTACCTGGCACCAAGGTCCTTTTGTCTAACGATTTAGGAAAAAGGAAAATGTTCCTTACCCTCTAAGCATCTGTTTGTGGCATGTAGTGCTGTAGGTTCACATCCTGTGCATACTTTTGTCATCTAGTGTGGGTCGCAGACGTGTATAACTTGTTTTTCTTCAAAATAAGTATTTTTTTAAATCATGGGATCTAGTGACTCCACCCTCTAGTGGTAATGGGCAAGACCATCGACTCCATTGTTAGAATGTTTTTTCCCTCACTGAGGGTGGGTTTGGGGGATGGAGCATAGGGACACAGCAAGGATGACCATAACCATGCAAAGCCTAAGGAAAATTTAAAGTAAAGAAATATCTGCAACAAGCAAAGGCGACCAGGGAGGAGGGCGGGTGCTGGTGAATCTGTAGCACTACATGCCACCAACAGGGTAACATTTTCTGTTTGTGGCAAGTGTGACTGTAGATACACATGCTGTGCATATACTGTAAGGCAGTCCTCCCTAAAGTGGTGGGTTACCATGAGGATGTTGCAGAAGATTGGAAAAATTTAAGAAGGAATGCCTGACCAACTTTAGCTTGTTGTCTGGCCAGGACATCCACACATTAGTGCTCAATATATTTATGAGTGGTGAACCAAGTAGCTGCTTTACAGATGTCAGCTAATGGTCTATTGCCTAAGAAGATCGTAGAAGCCCCTTTCCTATGAGCAGAATGAGGTCTGGGTGGGACAGGCAAGGTTCTTTTAGCATTTGCATATCAAGTCTGTTTTCATTTGACCAACCAGCATGCAATATCCGCCTTGGAAATGGCACGCCCTAGTCCGGCTTGGAGGATGCCATAAAAATCTGTTGTTTTTTAGGGAAGGATTTTGTTCTGTAAATGTAGTTCATCAATGCTCTTTTGACATGTGGAGCACGTTCCAATACAGTCTCTGGTGGTGGACAAAACACTGGAAGCTTGACTGTCTGGTTAATGTGAAAACAGGAAACTACCTTAGGGAGGAATCTTGGATTGATCCTGTAAACCACCCTATCATGATGTACCTGGAAGAAAGGCTCTTCCAGGGTAAGAGCGTGAATTTCACTAACCCACCTGAAGGAAAAAATGGCTACCAGGAAAGCCACCTTCCAGGAGAGAAATCGTAATTGACAAGAGTGAAGGGGTTCAAAGGACGGGCCCATGAGTCGTTTAAGCACCATAATGAGGTTCCATACAAGAGAAGGAGTCATCCAAAGTGGGATAACTTTTGAGGCCTTCCACAAATGCTTTAATGACTGGTTTTCTGAAAAATGAAGCATGTAGCCTATTTTGAAGGTAGGCAGCTACAGCCACCAGGTGTAGTCTAATAGAAGCATAGGCAAGGTTTGATTCCTGCAGGTGGAGCACATAACAGACAATGTCTTGTACCAATGCTGTGAGGGGATTTATAATTTAGGGAAGACAGTAGTGTACATAATGTTTCCATTTGGCTGCGTGGCAAGCCCTGGTAGTAGGTCACCAAACTCTATGACCTCAGGAACCAAATCATTAGGTTGAGTTGCTGAGGGTTAGGATGTTGGATAGTACCACGATCTTGTGTGAGAAGGTCCAGTCTGTTGGGCAGCTTCTCGCTGGGAGCTAGAGAGCGTTTGGGCAGTGTGGAGTACCATGGCTGGGGAATCCAGGATGGTGCAACAAGGATGAGAGTGCGGGATGTCTGACTCAGCCTCCATACCACAAACCGCATGAGGGGAAGAGGCGGAAAAGCGAGACAAATATCCCTGACCCATTCATCCATAGTGCATTGCCCATTGACTATGGGCGTGGTAGTCTGGTGACTAAGTTTGAGCATTATGCATTTTCTGCAGTAAAGGTCTATTTGTGGAAACCCTCAGTAGCCTAAGCAGGCAAGTAGGATCTGGGGGTGGAGTTCTCACTTGTGGACTTGATGCGCTTCTCCTGAGCAGGTCTGCAAGATCGTTGTCCACCTCAGGAATGTGTTGAATGACCATTTGTACTTTATGCTGTATTGCCCACTGCCAGATGCTCTGTGCCACATTGGACAGCTATGTTGAGTGTTTGTCCCCTTGTTTTAGTAAGTTAAAATATGGTAGTCACGTTGTCAGCGCATATCAGGACTGTTTTCCCTTGTATTACACCATTAACTTTCCGGAGAGCAAGCTGTTTAGCCGGCAGCTCTGGCTTGTTGATGTGGATGATTTGCTGGGTAGCTGTCCACTTCCCCTGAATATTGAAATTATAGAGATTGGTAGCTCCCGTGGTGATGGTCTCTTGCGGAACTGGGTTGAGGAAGGGCTGCAGTTTTAACAGGTTGTTTGTGTTCCACCACTGCAGAGGGCAATGTGTACGGCCCCAAACCAACACTAAATCCTCCAGATGACCCTCCACTTGAGACAACTCTGCTGCTAAGGATTCCTGTTATGGGTGCATGTGCAATCTGACATGAGGACTATGGCTAAGCAAGATGCCATCATGCCGAGCAATTGCATCACAGTTCCGACTGTTCCTTGATGACATGACAGAAAAAGCAGCAGCACTTTTTGGAAGGCTTGCACTCTTGCTAGGCTGGTGAACGCCTCCCACCCTTGAGTCTAGGATGGCCCAGAGGTAAGTCTGCACATGAAGGGGTTGGCGGTGGGATTTGGTCAGACAGATTGTGAAACCTAGACCGTGATGGTTTTATGGGTATGCCCTCAGCATAGCTGGTGCATGGCGCTCTCGATCAGACAGCTATCCAGGTAAGGAAATGCATTGATGCCACTCGTCCTCAGATGAGCTGCTACCACTGCTAGACATTTGGTAAAAACCCTTCGGGCAGTGGTAACCCCGAACAGAAGTAATTTGAAGCTGGTAATGTTGTCCACTCACAAAAAACTTTAGGTATCTTTGATGCTCTAGTTAGATGGGTATGTAGAAATAGGCGTCCTTCAGATCAAAGGCTGTGACTTCCTGGAGCAGTGGTATGACATCCTGTAGAGACACAATGTGGAAGTGCTCCAACAGCATGTATTTGTTGAGGGGCCTGGGATCAGGGATGGGTTGGAAGGAGACATACTTTTTGGGGGATGAGAAAGGACATAGGAATAGACCCCTTTTTCATGGTGTTGTTTTAGAACTGGTTCTACAACACCTTTGGCAAGGAGGGCTTGAATCTCCCCCTGAAGGAGTTGCAAATGTTCTGTGGACATTCTGTGGTGACGGGGAGCAACGTTTGGTAGAGTTGAGTGAATTCCAAACATTATCCCTGTTGTATAGTGTCAACAACCCAAAAGTCAGAGGTGATTTCTTACCAATGGGCCAGAATCCCCTGCCACCTTCCCCCCAACAGGTGTTATGTTTTTGGTGGGGTGGGGGGAAAGGTAGAGTGTCATTGTTTTGGAAGGGCAGGCCCTTTTGGAGCAGCTAAATGTCCACTACCCTTGCCGTTATTGCCCCTTTAGCCATCCTTGCAGTAGCTAAGGGAATGAAATTGCTGCATGGGTCTTGAGAAGGTGAAGAAGGTTTCTGTGGTGGAGTTTTCTGTTGCTCCACAGTACTAGGAGCAAGAAAAGGAGCAACATGGAGTGGGTGTCTGTAGGGCACCCAATGCTTAGGTCGTGTCAATGTCCTTGATTTTTTTTCTAGCATCTCATCGACCTGAGGGCCAAAGAGATGCTGCCCATCGAAGGGTACATTCAAAAGATGCTGCTGGACCTCTGGTTTAAAATCAAACACGTGCAATCAGGTGTGGTGACACAATAAGACGCTGTTATTAATGCCACGAGCAGCTGTGTCAGCCACATCCAGTGTACCACGTATGTTGGTATGTACTGCGGAACTGCTCTGGGAGATGTTGGACTAGGTCCGCCATCTGATCTCAATGTGCTCATTTATAACGTGATAGTAGTTTGATGGAGTTGTTGATGCACAAATGGGTAGAGGCCTATGCTGCTATCCTTTTACTCCCAGCATCAATTTGCTCTCCCAGTCTGGAGGAGAAGCATCACCTGTGCATGAATTTTGAAGGCTTTTCTTGTTCTGAAATGCAAGACATGCCTAACTAGAGTCTTCACGGTGATCTGAAGACAGGCAAAGGTTGCCAACCTCGTGGAGGTCGGTTCTTGGGTCCATGGCAAGTATGGCAGAACCTAAATGGAATCCATTCAACTACAAGGACATTCTCGACTCAAACGCAGGACTCGAGAGGCTGTTGATCGACGCAAAGTGGAAGGAACACAACGTTGGAGAATGAAAAAGATAAAGACAGTTTTGATCAACCAACAAAGAACAGATGAGAAGGCCTGGCGAGAACAACACGCGGGATCGAACTGGTACACACCTTGACATGTCTGAACATGACAGCGGAGAAAATAACAATCAGTCAATGGAGCCAATGCCCATGCTCATTACCACCAGAGGGTGGTGTCACTAGATCCTGTTACTTGAAAAGACTTACTTAAAAGAAAAACAAGTTTTACACAGCAAAGCCCAACACTAGATAGCGGAAGTATGCACAGCATGTGTTTCTATATACACACATTCCACTAACATATTGTAGGATTGATAAGTTATTGTGAGATAGCATACAAAGAGGCCTCTACAGCTTTAAATGATTAGTGCCTTGTCAAACACCATCTCAGAATCATCTCCTATGCACATCTTATCAGGTCTATCTCAGACAATATAGTCAACAGTCAAATTAGACTTAATACCTGTATCTTAGATGCAGCCAACTGGATGCACGAACACTGTCTGAAGCTGAACAGCAACAAGAATGAACTCATCTCTTTGGTAACTCCACTTTCTTTTGAGGCGATATCTGGTGGACACAGGAAGTTGGCCTCCTCCCATACCCCACCTACTCTGCCAAAATCCTCAGGATTATCCTTGACAATAATCTCACAATTGCCGAGCTGATTACATTGGCATCAACCATCAGTTTCGGCAACCTTAAAATGTGGCTTTCAGTCAATTCATGTAAGTCTATTATTCAGACCCTTATAACCAGCCTTCTGGACTATGGTGCTTCCTTATACATAGGTATCCCCATGTATGCTCCCCCTCTTGCCTTCCATAGCAGCCTGACTGCCCTACTCGCTTGGCACTGAGATACCCGTATTGATGATAAAGCACCCTACAAATCTTAATAACTTAACAGTGAACAAGAGATATATGAAGTATGGCCACTATTATTTTTGAATGCAAGTTTGTCATGAATCCTTTTAACAACTTCTAGCTTGACTGTCACCAAAACGTTTTCATGGATGCTCAAGGTCCCTGAAATGTTGGTTTGTAGACAATCAGAGCACCATAGCAGTTTCCTATTGTTGTATGCTATGTCAGTCAAGTAAATAAATACTCTCATAGAAATTAATGTAAGAAAGCTTAATAAAAAAAAGCTTTTCTGTCAACGTTTTCTTATAAAATAATACCTGAATTGCACCCACAGTAATTGCAACTCTAGATATCAATGTGCACCGGAAATGTCCACAGCAGAGAACCTAGAACACCACCCTGCCCCAAGACTGCAATCACGTTAACCCACAGTGAGGGAGCTGGAATGGTCCAACCATTTTCCTTACAATCTGGCATGAATAGAACAGATTCAGGACAGGGCCACCCACCTAATCCCCAAACGGTTTCAATCTATAACTCACAGGGCCAGTACCTCTTTGGCACCTTTCCGGCCTTTCACTGAGCAGATAGAGAGGCAGAGGCGTGCAGCACGGGGCAGATCCGTCAAGTAAATATCGTATGACAGCCACTCATTCCACCTGTGTATTGAGAGAACAAAAGGCAGAGTCAATGTCAAGGACAAAGCAAACACAGACATCATCACCCCTTTAGGAAAACTTAATTTTCTCTGCATTTCCTCTGAATGTCTTGACTTTCAAGGACTTGGATAGCTGGTGTTTTTCACCTCCAGCCATTAAGAACTGAGCACTAGTGGCTCAACTATCAAATTTGGAACCTGATCCCTAGGTTTGAGCCCTGAACTTTGCACTGAAAGTAAATTGTGTGCTTTTGGCCAAATCTCTTAATTTCTCTGGCGTAAAAATGTAAATATATGAAATGTAATTGTAGGTTTGTGAGATGTTGTAATTGTATAAGTCAAATAAGTAACCTCCCACTAGACTTATACAATATTGCAACTTTGTCCAACACCACCCATGATGTACAGTGAGCTGTTGCACTATATAGATATAATTTGATACATATAGCCTGCATGCTCCTTTCTCTAAAACACATTAACTATTTTGGCAGTTTCTTGGCGTACTTAATGTCGTTATGTCATCCTAAAAGTGTGCACAAATAATGTGGGCTGCTAAAACAGCAAATACCACGTGTGCAGTGCACCTTTCGCCGCTCACACCTGAATCAAAACCATGGACTGAAAGCAGTAATGTGGCACACAACAGGCCAGGCCTGGTGGAGAAAACTGAACCATCTAGTTGGATTAGAATACCATCTGTTGCACTCAGTATGCCAAGTTTACACTATCAAAGTCAGCTGTCAGCATGCCTTATAAACCTGTGGCCTGGCTACACAGTGCTCTTGAAAGGATTAACATGCAACACCTGTTACTAAAGAAACCCCACAGTTTTAAGTTGTGCAGTTACAAACATTTATTTCTTTCTAACTTTAGCTTGGAAAAAAATAAGAAAGTTAATAATTAGGTAACAGGGATTTTTATTTTATATTTTGCAAGAGTGACCTTTTTAAAGTTGCTCTATTCCTGTCTTTAAGGGAACCACATCAAACTGGATTTCTTATACTCGTATAGCACCTTGAGAACACAGCACTGTGGGAAGTAAGTCAGCCCTGGCAAACAGATCCTGAATCATACTGTTGGAAAGGGAAAGCGGGAATGAGCAGGTAGTGTCCTGTGATTCACTTAGTGAGATTGGCTATTTCACTGCTGGTTTAAACATCTATATCAGTAATGACCATCACTCCCAAGGAACAGGTCTGCTTGAAATAAAGAAGAGACTACAATACTGCTCTGCTGGAAGATTTCTTGACCACCCAAAGATGGGCTGAGGAGTAGGACTAAAGCTTCCGTGTGATCAGAAACATTCTTCTGCGGTGCAGGATAGCTGCACTTGGTTGACCTGCAAGTCTTTCCAGACTTTTGTAACCACTGTGAAACCTGTTGCTCAGTGTCTAGGAATTGTGGAAGACCCAAGAGACAAAAGGGCCACATTACTTACAAGAAAAGCTGCAAGATCAGTAGTACCTGTACTTTTGGCAGTCATCCTGAAAGTATTGGGGAAAAGCATTTTGCCGTGTGTACCGGTGTCCTCCTGTCCAAGGACAAATCCCTTAAAGTTTGGGAGAATCATGAGAGAACCTACAGTTGTAATGATCTAGACATGTATTTATCTGCTGCTTTTAAAACTAGGGCATTTGCTATTGCAAGAGAGAGCAACTTTGTTTTTGAAGGGAAACATTTTCTTAAAACTTTTTTTCTAAAAGCATTCCCCTAGCTGCCCCAAACGGCCATGTATGAGGATCAGAAGCACACTTAAGTGATTCATTTTGTCACTTTCAGAAACCCATATAAGAATAAAAAAAAACCTTCACAATTAGTTTATTCATGTCCCCCGATCAGTACATTAGATGTGTAGCATTGTGTGCCATTGTATTAATTAAATAGTTTTTTTAGTTACATTGGGTTGGAGATTTTCATCTCATTTTATTCTTAACCGTAGTGTTGTTTTGGTGTTTCTAATCATGTATCACATGAAATTTTAAAGCCTTGTTGCTTATGCCAAACTACCAGGGTTAAGTTTGGGATGAATTACAAGAACCTGTTTCCCTTCCAAGCACCAGACTTTTTGGAGTCTGGGAGCTCAATGGCAATCATATCGAAACTGAACTCTAGATCCTGTTATATAAAAAACAGGTTCATACTCTAAGGAGGTGCTGGAGGTACCCATGCACTGTCATGAACAACCAAGGCTACTTAATGTAAATAAAGTTCTAAATAAACTCCAACTTAACAACCTGCCTTTTACCAAGATTAAAAGTATGAAAGGTTGTTGCTTGGATTAGAGCCTGTGACTTGCTGGTTACACAGATTTCTGTATCCAGCATCTGATCCACTGACTTACGTAGTCCTTGAAGGGGCTTTACAGCAACTCACGGCCGAGGAACTCTATATGTAGTCAAGTTGGAAATTTTAAATAACTGAACATCTCTTTAATCAGCATTGGTGATAGAGGCAGGATAAAGTCTGGCTATTCTTATGCAGCAAGGCTGTGAACCACTGTCTAAGCAGTACATTAGGAGCGAGGAGGTGGCTACCAGTGTCATTGAGGCTTGTTACCTAGGGTTAGAGCAGGGGACCCGTTGTGTGTTCACATTGTCACAGAGAGGCTCTCCACCGTGGTAAATTCCTGTCCGAACGTAAATCTAAGGAAAAAACAAAATACAGTGAGAAACTCCTGTCAAAGAAAAAATGGAAGACAAAGATAGCTCTTCACTAAATTTATTCACTGGACATCAGTCTCCCCGATTCCTGGATAAACATGCTTTTTGGGGCACTATTAAGCAGAATTACTTTGTGGCATGATGGCAGTGCACAAAAACAGTGTAGTCACAGGATCAAAATAAAAGCTATCAGGACAATAAGAGTGACAAACATGACAAAATGAAATGTGCAAATTATAGAATAATACGGTAATAGTCAGCCTGGAATTAATTTTCCTAGCCTTATTAGGTTATATTTTCCAGTCTCACAAGTCTTTGGCTTGTATTTTCAGGGACTTTTTATGACAGCAGCTCCTCCACCTTCCTCACGCTGAGCTAAAATGTAGTTCACGAAAGAAAAGGCCCCTTGTGCTCTCTTACTTCAAAAGCAACAAAGTCTCACCAACTAAAACATTACTTTATTCGTGAATGGGGCATTGGGCAACAACCTAACGCATTCTAGTACCACTCAGACCTCTTATTCACAAACTCCATGTCACTAATTGCATCCTGCTCTGGCCGCAGGAGCTAAAGGACAGGATGTGTGGCTGAATGGACGTGACTCTCTAGCCTCATTTTTGTGGTCAGCCACATATACTTGACCTTTACATTAGAAGACCATCCCACTTGCTTGAAAGCAGGCAATGTCTGGATGCAAGAGTAAAAGAAAGCTGAGAAGACGAATCAAAAAAAGGCTGTGAAGGAGGAACTGCTCCTTTAATCAATGGTCCGACTAGACTACCTGCATCGGCTGGTCAAGTTAAGAGGATCATACACCTGCCCATCTGAAACAAAGCTCACCTTATCAATGTCCCGTATGTTGACATTCACGTATGTAGCACAAAGAATCTTTATGCGCAACAGGCTGTTGATGGACCACAGGGACTTGGCAGGTGCATCGCCGTTCATGTATGAGGAGGTGGCAGAGCGGCGGGCATAGGACGGCATGACGAAGACGTTGGCCGGTAGTTGGCTGTACAGGCTGTCCTTGGACATCAGCATGAGGTGCGGTAGGCGGCCAAGGCTAATACAGTTCCTGATGTACTGCACAAGATGCAGACACCCAAAATAGCAGGAAAAAAACATAACATCAGGACCTGTGCATAACATTAGAAAATACATTTTTGGGAAAAGCACATACTGTACAAGGAAAACAACTTCCTGAGGTAGGAGATGAGCCAAAAACAGTAAAGGAATTCAACATCTTTCACATGCAAGAAAATCATTAGTACTTAGAAAGGACAAAGCAGGGGACACAGCACGATTTGCCAGTAAAGGTATGTAGAACATTAGCAGGATTGATGCCGAAGGGTTCTAATATGCCATCACATTCTGTGTGACAGACAAGCAATATCTCTGGAAGAGGTTTCTCTGGACATAAGAAAAGCTGCACAGAAGTGACTGCTGAAAGGCAGCATTGCAGCAAGCTGTTTACCTTGTATTGGCTAAGCGGGTACTTCTCCAGCAAGTACTCATCACAGCCGCAGACCTTGAGGATGTACTTGCCCTGATACTCCAGTACGCAGAGCTTGAGCTGTTCTGGGGAAAGGTGCATGCTGCGAGTCTTCTTGCGGATGGCGTCTGCGATCACCTGCTCCGGGAGGTAGTTGTGCGGAATCTTCAGAGTGTACTTCTGCTTGTCATTGGTGGGTGATACGATCACCCAAATGGTTACGATGATGCCTCCTGAGGGGCAGGAAAGGGTAAGCCAAGTAAGCAGAAAAGCAGCGACAACTACAATAGGTCTTCCAAACTAAAATTTCTTACAGAAACAATTGAGTACACAACTTGTACACCAGCATAAAAAGGCTTGAGGGAAGTTCTGTTTCTTGCAGATGGCCAAAAAGAGATTTGTAAAAAAGTACACAGCACTTTGGCATTCAAGCATCTTTGTACAAGGTCTACACTACCCACACTCACATCTTGTCCAAAGGCTTTGCAAGAAGCATACACCTCTTATCACTAAAACGTGTTTGTATGAGGCATACACAATTTACAGTCTTCTATAGTGCTTCAAAAAGTCCAACAAAACCAATGACTTTTATATGAAGTCTGCACCATGCAAGGCATGTCCAAATTGATTTGAATAAGACTACCCTACTTCCAATGTATCCAAAAAGTATCAAGGAGGCAAATGAGATGGAAGCAAATCAAAAGAGTTTTGTAGGAGGCTGATAATACTAACAGTTAGTCTAAGGTGCTTCAAAAGCGACTTACACCAATAACAACCAACTGAAGGAGCTTTGTGGGAAGTCTTGCTTTTCAAAACAGCGCAGTGAGTATTCTTTAACAAATACAATGAACTCCTGGAACACTGCAAGCCCTAAACTGCATTAACTAGCCCAAACAGCTTCATGAGATCAACACCTATTAAAGCCAAACCAGGAAGGCTTGTGGGGTCTACACAGCTTGCAGCCCTGAATGGCTTTCAACTTGCAAGCTACAAAGAGCTTTCTGAGACATTTACACCACTTGCATCCAGCCAATAAAACTTCATAACAATCCTCAATTATGCTTTGGCAGACACTTAGATATGATTACCTGTCCCACGATGGCTGTCCCATACAACACTGGAATTTAGAACCCTTGTGATCACTTACCAGGCAAACACTGCTGTAAAGAAATATATTATGAACTACATACTGCATTGACAGTTTGGTATCTTCTTGATGTGCCTGCCTTCATTTATTATCAATAAAAATTAATTTTACAAAAAAAGTAGAATCATCATTAATTGCAACTTACACAAGACGCTAAGTAGACGATGTATACCCTATCCAGATGTCACAGAAAGCTCTGCAGATGCTTACAACACTTTTGTGACCCATGAGCTTTGACTTTAACTTTTCCAGGGATCCCGGTTAGAAGCCTAGACACCACAAAGATCAGTTTCAAGGAGACCGGAACCACTTCCAGCTGACCCGGATAACAATGGGCGAGGCTCAAGCCAATTAGAGATAGAAAAAGAAGTTTGTATGATGCTTTTAGTTGTCTTTCTAGTCACCTACAAAACTTGTAGACAGCACAGAATGATATCAGTAACCAAATCTACTTTCTTTCAGAGGGGACAGTGAATATTGTGTGATGCCTGCACCACCTAGGGGCAGCCCAAGGTGCATCACACAAGGCCATGCCACTACCAGCCAGCTGAAGGATCTTTAAACGGAGGCTACAATACTTCCAGCCTGCCTAGGACGCCAGCCCAAGGAGGTCTACAAACCACCTACAAGCAGCACAGTGAACGTATTAAGTGATCTTCATCACCTGCAGCCAGCCCCAACTATCTCTAAATCACTTACAGCCACAACAGGGAGCATCTTTGGAAGTGCCAGAGCCAGTCTCTGGAGCACACAAGTGAAATGGCTACTGAGCACTCTTAAAGACAAAATGCAGATGATCGCTAGCAACCAGTGCTCTGGTTGCAAGATATACAGTAGAAAGCTGGTCTCATGATGCCCCCAAGATTCTAGGAGGACACATAGAAGAGCATTCAGGGTGGTGAAACAGGGCGATTCTAGGTGCAGTACAACACAATTATCACAGCTGTAACAAATTATGATTAAACAACATATGTAATATAAAGTCACTATATAAAATATATTACCATTACAAGCGTTAAAAAAACAAAGAAATGGAACATGCCAATAACACAGTAAAACCAATAATCTCACAGTGAGAAGTGTATTCCCCTAAAGACACTGACAGTAATACCATGACCATAGTACTAACACAGCACAACAATGAAATCAGGATTGTAACCTTTTGACTCTACGTAATGTTCATCGTTAGATGTTAATTGACATTAGCGAGTCATCAAGTCCAGAACACACCAACAATGTAGAAACGCAGAACCAACATAATGAAACATGAGAACAGCAGTCCAGTGGCACAATATTAAAAAAGGTTAATGTACACTATAGCAAATCTGCCTTCTCTGCATGGTCACCCCAGGTTATTGGCCTTTTTGTGGACTCTCTTTTTGCTGGTGTTTGAACTCTTTACATTTTTCCCCTTCCCAACGGGAGTAAGATACCTATTCTCCTCCTTTACACACGGCTATATTGGCTTCCCAGATTGATATATTTTACTTAGTATATGTGTGGAAAATGCACCCAGAGCCTGGAAGATAAATGCCACCTGTGAAATGCAGTGTCAATCATACCCTCCATTGAGTGGCCCTGGAAAACATGACTTCAGGCTTACCACGTGTAGCCTGGCAGCAGCAGCCTAAAACCTGCTGTCAAACTTGTCAAAATAACGCTTTTAGACAGGCGGGAAACCCTGCTTTAAAATATTAATAAGTTACTATTAAGTACACCTTGTTCCCCACAAGGTAGGGTTTCTGACATTTAAAAGTGGAAAATATGCAAAAGAGTTTACATGTTCCTCCAGTGACTAGGCCTCAAAAGCTATTTTCAGTGGCTGGGCTGCATTTGGATCCTAGAAAATGCCAAAGTACAGATTATGAACTTAAATCTGTAACTTCTAACAGTAAACAGCAAAAACAGACACTGAAAGAAAAAAAAAAATCATATTTATTAAAAATCCAACTCACTAAAACATTAATGGCATTTACTGTTTCCTGGCTGTATTTTTGGCATTTTACAGTCTTTTTGTTTATTAAGTTTTATTTTATTTTTCTAATTTGGGATTTTTATTCTTTGGTGTCCTGACTTTTACTGTTTTGGTACAAATACATTACACATTGCCTTGAGTTAAGTTTGTCTGCTCTGTACCATAGCGATGAGAGTGTTGAGCACAGGTTAATTTAGTGACTTTTGGGGTTCACTCTGACAAGTTAGTTTCATTATTCCCTGAGGAATGGCCCACCCCAAATAATAATAAACTTTCATACGTTCACCTACAATGAAAAGTACTGTATCAAAAAATACATTTCCACCGCAACTGATTACTTTGTATACTTCTGTATTGGTTAGGATTTGCTGCCAAACTTCATAGTTCTGATAGTAGATACACAAGAAGAGGACAGAGTCTTGTAATTTGAATGTGCATTAATGGAAGCCAAGGAGGCATGCCTACTGGTTTAGGGTTACATGTGGTTACAAAAGGTGTGCAAGTCCCAGAGGGAACACAGGGCTCCCAGTTGACCAGGAAAGTAATTTGATCAGTTGCTAATTATTCAACCAGGTGCTGAGCTAACAGACAAAGCAGGTCAGTGAAAAAGGAAAGCTATATTTAGATCAGAGAGGACTCTGCTTGCAGGGTAGAGTCACCACTCTTCTCACTGAACTTGTAGAATTTGATCTTTCAGCAGTCTGTCTCCAACTCTGTGAGGGGGTATGGCTTAAGCAGATAATCAAGAAAATCTTTTTCTACTGAGTTCACTTCTAGACAACCCATTCTGATTGGTAAAGCATGCTTCAGGGCTCTGGTCCATGTCTCTGGAGTGTGGGCTTTTAGATGGGCAAGGTCAGTAGCAGGGCCATCGGATGTTCAGTGGGCTTAGTACTGGCTAAGAGGAAGTGGGAAGCATGAAGCTTCGGACACAGGAGACACCGAGAGCAACAGAGATGACACAGGTCTAAGTTTAAAAGATGAGTGAGGTGGTGAGCCGCTCTAGCTAAATGGTTCCCAACTTTTTGATTTCTGTGGACCCCCACTTTAACATTAATGGAACCCCGGGACCCCCACTATATCATCATTGGAATCCGGGGACCCCTGCCTGAATCATTACTAGAAGCTGGGGACCTAATTTGTAAATATTTGTTAATATTTTTACATTTTCTAAGCAGTCGCGGACCCCCTGAGAAGGCTTTGCGGACCCCCAGGGGTCCCCGGACCACAGGTTGGGAACCACTGCTCTAGCTTATATCGCAAATGCCGCACAGGTGGGGAGCAGCACACAGCCCATCAAAGCAAGTGCATATCACAGTTTACATGATCAGCCACTCAGTGTGGGCCACTCTCCTAGAGGTGTCTGGAAACGTCATCATCCACAATGCATGGTAATGGTCAATGGCTGCACGTACATGCCTTCCTTTGGGCTTTGGCTGGAACCGTGTTCATTCGCTCCAGACAGTTCTTGAAACAAAGGGAGAAAATGGATGAAGAAGTGGGGCACGGGATTGTTCAATGTTTGGAACGCTCATCCTCCATCTTGCACACACCATTCCTGTATATATGCAGATTACTGCCAACAGTGGCAAGAGCCTTAATAAGAGTTGCACCAGCAAGGGTCACTAAGCATATAACTGCAGCTCTCTCGTGCAGTGAAGGCCGCCTATGAAGGCTGGGAACATTACATTTACTTAATCATTGATTTCTTGATTCTTCCTGTTTATTGAGACAAGAACCATACAAGCAGAAAGGAGATATTTATGACAATATGTTTGTTTTTCCACGCTAAAGGTCACTGCAGGAATAATAAAATGTCTCATATTTCTACACAGTACAAGCCACAACACTTTTTAACCTGACTTACATTAAACTGATTCAAGTGTCTATTTTGCTAACATTGCTAACTGCTTGTTGATGTGTTTAATTTAGCAGTACAGATTTTGCTATTATTCTTATATCTTAGGAGTACATGACCCCTATTTTTAGTAGATGCGTGGACAAAGAAAATTGTTGAAATTAAGGTAGTTCTGAATAAAATATGGAATTATTTTAAACTTATTCAATAAAAAAAAAGAAGTTTGAATTTAAAAAAATCCCATCTGAAATGAAACAATTATATTTCTGTATTATGTATTCATGATTAACAGTGATGTGTAGACGTAAATGTGATTTACTTATATTTTATTACAAATGGATGTTACATTCGTTTTTAAATTCACAAAAGGTTATTAAAATATTCTAAATTTAAATACCGTGGTTTTTTTTAGATGATTGCTTATACATTCGATTTCAGTTGTAAAGATATTTTAAAAAGTTGGAATAAATTGATTTATTTAATCATTACTGAATATGGTCTTTTTTTAAGCTCTTGCCTCCGTTATTTACTATGGGAGGGTGCAGCACTATCAGTGCCTGCAACATGTAGTCGTAGACTTACTACTGCTCCTTTTTGACTCATGTAACTTACACTCGTAATTTTGACTCCAGCCCCTGTTTCAGGGGATGGAAATGCGCATGTCTATACTTTTAAGTAACTTTACACTCATAAACGGTGACTAGCCAAAAGGAGTAAAGTCACTCAAAAGTGTAAGAGCAAACTTACAGGTGTAAATTATTCACAGGTGTTAGTCAACTTTGTGAACAGCCATGAATATATTGAAGAACAGGTTGTGTGATATTTCAAGTAAACATTTTGTCTGAACAAATATATGGGGCCGAGGGCACCCAGCAAGGCAGGCTAGTGGCTCCCTAACATTGTGATCGTGTCCCTTGCCATTGGTATCATTGGGAGCGTCCACCTGTGACTCTGAAAACCAGACTCAGTATACCTTTTCCAAGACTGACTCTCAGATTATCAGTGTGAGCAGTCAAAGGCTTCTCAGGCGCGTAGTGTGGAGGCAAGAACCCAGTCAGCCAACAGACACATTAACATAATTTTAGCTAACTGCTTATCTTCCATATAAAAAGAAATTACTTAAATCTCACAGCAAAACGAAATATAACACAGTTCAACAGATGTAAAGTTCCAGGGTAGTTATACTTCCATCTACAGCCCCCAGGAAGGCTCTACCCTCTCTCTCCTGCCATCTCCTCTCCCTGGGAGTTTCAGGCACAGGGGCAGACCACTCTGGATTGGTCCACTGGCTAGAGGCGTAAATCAATTTAATGGCTTTCGTAGACTTACCTTCACCTGGGCAGAATTTCATTTAGCAGATTCCTCTGTGTGCAAAGTCCTCATTCCATTCATGGTTAGGCACTGTTTTCATCTACTGGGTGGAGATGAAACTCTGGTGGGCACATTCTGCGTAACTGCTGCTGCAGCTGTGGCTTCGTTGAGGCGTCCTAGGCCGTATGCAGATGAAGGCTCAGCCATGGTAGTTGTAGTGTCTCTGCGAGTTCATCAGTGGGTGTGCATCTTTGGCAGCTGGGCTTACGCATCAGCAGCTGGTAGAAGCTGCGCCAGTTTCTCGGGATGCCAGGAGACACATTGATGCCTTGTTCTTGAAAGTTTAGATGCAATTCACAACGGGATCTGCTCGGGAGACTGGGGGGGGATCCCTCACAACATGTGTCACTTCCGTCATCTCTCTGTTACCTCTGCGTGTTCCTGACCCTTGGATCGTGTTGAACTTCCCTGTCAGGACAGGCCCTCTTGGATGTTTCTGTATCCACTTAAGTTTTTTCTTGTGAGTAGAGGACCTTTCCCATCCCACCCTTCTTGGATGCTTTCTGATCCTTCCCCGGCTCAGAAGATGTCCTCAATGTCCTCATTTGCTCCTTTGTGTTTTTTTTTTATATGCAAAAGGCCGCGAATCAATCACTAACCCAATGTGAGGTTTCTACCTTCCTGCAACCAAGAGGCGCTCTACAGGGACTTGGAAGCTCCTGCCTTTGCCCAAGCTTACTGTTTAACACGATCACACAGACTGCAAAACCTTCTTCCCTATCAGTCGGGTCCTGGTGTTCACACTACCATAGTGATGTATCCTAGTCCGTATAGTTCCTTTCTTTCTCACACATTGTCCCAATCATGTCATCATATCATGGAGACGGAGTTCTTTTTGTCGTCATGGTTCCTTGTACTACAGTTGCCCCATTTCCCTTATCCTCGCCTTTCCCTCTCCCAACACCTGTTCAACCCTCCCTCTGGAGGTGCAGGTCTGATACCCACTTTTCTAACTGTTTTCTTCTGGACCTCTCCCAACACATTTGCTCCTCCCCTTAGCTTCACCTTCTGTCTCAGCTCGGGCAGTCTCGCAATCCTCCTAGAGCTGAGACTGCATGAACCTTGCTCTGCTGCTCTAAAGCCCACTCCTATTTACAGTGATTTTGTTATTTCATTTTTCCTTGATTTCCCAGCTCCCGTCTTGGAATCTCTGCTCCTCTTTCGCTACTCTTGTTATCTGATGCTGCAGGTTACTTTTTCGTATTTCATTTCTGTGTAGAATACTTCCCTGGTATTCCAAGCTCCTTGTGCTATCTGCCTACCACCAACCATCAACCCTTCATGTTTTCATTTTCTAGTTTGCTGTGTGTGTCTGGTTTCTCCAGATAGCTAGTCAGGTTAGTCTCTTGTGATCCTCCGACAGTCTGTTATGCTTTCCTAATTCCTTGTTGCTCAGCATCTAGTTTTGCCTTTCCTAGTCCTTGAATCTGCATTATTCATCATTCCCCATTCTCTGGTGCTCAGAAGAAAGTCCTGTCATTCCCGTGCCCTGTCCGAATTCTGTTCCACTTGTTCTGTTCACTTTGTCCTCTCTTGTGTTTGTGTTCTAGCCTTAGTTATTTTTACTGCAGGGTGTCAAGGGGTGCTGAGGCTTGGTGACTCATATACAGAGATGCATTTAGCGCGCTTCTCCCTTAAGAGCGGTGGGGTGACTCGCAGGCTTCTGAAAATAACTGCTTCTTGCCTTATTGTGGCCTCTTTTCAATTACAGACACATCATTTCCCATGCAGCATGTAAACTATTGTCTATTGTTCTTCTGCTTAGGAGGTACCTATTGCCTCTCAATTGTTTAATGCATTGAATGTGTGCTGTGTTTCTCCTTCTTCCTTCGAGGGAGAGTATCCAGTTTCTGCCCAGAAGTCAGTCCCCAGTCCACTCTCACCTGCTCCAGTCCAGCTGGTTTTCTGTCCTCCTTTCAGTGTTCAGGTTGTATATGCTAAACTCCCTTCCCCCAAATCTCCTTGTCCCTGCAGAAAGCAAGCTTTCCCCTTAGCTATTTACGTCCTGGTCTCAGCATGGGTAGTCACCCAAATGTTTAACCATTTGAAGCCTACTCGACATCTTAGCTTAGCACTAACAGATGAAAAACTACTGAGTGGATTTACATCTAACAAAAAAGACCCTAATCTATGAAAAAATCTATCTTCGTGCCAACTCTGGTAGAATTCCGTTCAGTAGTTTTAGCTGCAAGACAGCACAAAATTCCTATGGGACTCAACAAAAGGAAATGATATTTTTAGATCACTGCAAATAACTTTATTTCTCCTTGACTGATCTGAACATTGGGAAAGGGCAATCCGAGTCAAAAGACCGTCAAATTTCTAGCAGATTCCTCATGCTGTCATTAGAGCGCTCCAGAACACACCGAGCATGTAGAACCACAGAAACAATGCAATGAAATCCGTGAGCTGAAGCGCAGCAACACAATATTTATAAAAATCGAAGGTTTGCCTACAATAACAGATACAATGCCAAAATGGAGGATCACAATGTTTCACCATAAATTGATTACTTTTATACTTCTGGATTGGTTAATGCTTCGGACCCTAGAGTTTGGCTGAAATATCAAGTTATTAGCAAACCAAATAAATAAACCGGGGTCTCCAACCTTTACCGCCCCTAGAGTATCCTAGCAATGTGAACTTGTGGGGTCCCCTAGAATCAAGTTTGTCCCTTGCTTGTGACTAAAAAGGAGGTGGTGATTCAATTTAGACTTGTTCGCTCATTTTCATGCAATACATAAGATGACCATGTTCTCATTTTGATATTTTGGGCACAAAGGACCATTTGCAATAATACATTTTGCGTGTCCCTTGCGGATATCTAAACGTAAACATATCTCAGAGGTGGCCTGCAGACTGTACAGCTGTTAGACAATAAGGACACGCAAGTTAGCACTCCTTTCCTTTAAATAAAGGATGAAAGAAAAGAAGAAAGACAGAAATAAAGCAAAAAGCATGGAAGAGCGGAAGGAGCGGAAGTAAGGAATGAGAAGGGGAAATAAAAAAGGAAGTAGAGGGAGAAAGTAAACGAAATATGTGGGGGGGAATTGAGAAAATGGAGGAAGCAAGGTACAATAAGAGAAATAAAGAAGAGAGGAAGAACAAATTAGAAGACCAAGGAAAAGAAGGAAGAGAACGCCAGTTAACGAGAGAGAGGGATGGAAAAAGAGAAAAGCACTAAGAAAGGGAAGTGAAAGAGAAAGGAAGAGAGAGAAAAGATTAGGTGAAAGCATGAGAGATGAAGGTGAAACACGAGAATGAAACAACAAATGAGAAGGAAGAAGACAAGAGAAAAACAAAAGGGCGGGAACGAAAGGAAAAATCATGAGAGAAGGCAGAATAACAAGAACGAGAAAAAAAGAGAAAGAAAAGGAAGCACTAAGAAAGAATTTAAGCAAAGGAGAAAGAAAAAAGGAAAGGGGAGCACAAGAAAGAAAAAGGAAGGAGTGAAACAAAACGAAGAAAGAAAGATACAAAACATAACACTGAACAAGGAAAGAGGAAGAGAAAGAAAACAAACCAAGGGAAAGAGAAAAGGAAAATCGAATACAGTACAAGTCGAGAAAATAAGAGGCACAAAAAAGTATTTCAAACAAGAAAAAAAACAAAGTGAAATAAAAATAAGAAAGACGCACAAGGAAAGAAATAGTGAAGGCATTTGAGGGGAAGAAAAAAGAACAAAGGAGAAAAAAGGGAGAACATTTGAAAATAGAACAACAGGAACAAAATATGAAAAAAAGGCAACAGTAACTTGAAAGCAAAAGACAGGAAGAAAAACTCAAGAAGACAAGTAAGAAGCTGAAAGAAGTTTAGAATGAAACAAAAAAGGAGAAAGGAGAGAATGTGTGGAGAAACGAGCAAAAAAATGGAAATTGAACAGAAGCAAAAAGAGAAGAAACTTACGAAACAAAAAGATGGACAAAGGCAACGGAGAACAAGAAACAAATCAATGAAAGAACGAAACGAGGAACTAGCAAAATAAAGAAAATGAAAGAAAAGAGGATGGAAAGGAACAAAGCGATCATTTTCCAGGAGAGGGTGGAGCACCTGGACCTGCATTCTCAGCTTTCCAGGCCACAGAGAATGTGGTGCACTGTGTTTTAAAGTGCTTCCTTAACATTTGGGCAGCTGCATGTTGTCAACCCAGTTGTCAAGTAATTGGCATGTGAGAGTTACTCTGAAGTAGCCTGAGAGCTTCTGGTAGCTCGCAATCGACCTGTTGGAGGCCCCTGTTCTAAACTAGAAGTATAGAATCACTGACATCGTAAGCGATCATTTCAATAGGTATGCCTAAATATACATGAAAAAAACACAAGTAAGTGTAGGGTGCATCACAAAGGAGACAGATACTGCTTTCTGGTAGCAACTTGGTTGAGGCAGGCTTAAAATGACAACACACACTTAGATGGGGCTGGGTGACTGCAGCCAGGCTTGGCAGGGCCAGCCTCCAACCTTTCCAAAGACACCTTTGTGTACCACAGAGCTGTCCTAATTGAAGTCTACAGGTTTTGGGACCAAGCAAGGCCCTGGCTGACCAATTTCATTCCCTTAGTTGCTCCTTATACAAAGATTTTATGGGTCAAAGTGAAGGCCCTCACACAATACAGAGGAAAAAAATGGTTCTTACCATGGGTCAAAATAATCTTGGACGATACTGGCAGGTAACAGAACTGAGCAAGCTCAAGGTGAGAAGAGACTACTTTGCAGATTGTTTCCAGTTGTATGCTCTCAGAATCTAAAGAGGTGTACTGAGATTACCTGGGAGAACTGACATCCAGAGTCGCTGAACCCCATTCAAAGCTCCACTCTAATCCCAGGCCAACGACCGCTTGCACAGAGGCCATGATAATGGTAGCCTGTTGCCTCACGGTGCCACATCTAACATAACAGCTCCTTCTCTCCATGGCATTTCAATCAGGGATATGATAAATGCATCATCCTGCAGTCCCGGCACAGTGGACCGACTGGGTTAGCTCGGTGGATAGAGGTGTGCCTTACAATATCTGAGAAGGCATTCAGAGCCTTCTGTGAATTTTGTGTGAGTTTTTTGTAGTATTCAATGCATGATTCATTTAGATGTGTATATTTTGTAGCTATTTACCTACTTTTTGTATTTATCTCAGAATTTACTGATAGTGTATATTTTTGTACCAACAAACAGCAGTCTTCGTCTTGAGTGCTCTCTCAATAGCACAAGTGAATGAACTACCCGGATCTCAGGCACACTGGGTGGTTCCCTCAACTAAGAGAACATTAGTTTGATAAAGAATATTTACATACAAGCTAGGGATTTTTGTGGCAGATACATCTCCCAGGTACCTCAAAAATAAATTTGATGAAATACGGTTTGCAGGCAGGTGGACTGCGCAGCATCTGCCTAAGGCGGGACTCACCATTTTCCAGCTTGTTGTAGATATGCTTTGGAAGCTCTGGGGTTGACTCTACATTGGGTGGGTAAACGTAGAGTGCCTGGCTATGCAGCCCACTGGCTTCCCTTAGGTCCATGGCCTCTTTGCAAACGCTTAAGATGTTGCGTCGGAAATCCTGCACTTCGGAATCCTTCACCAGCTCAAACTCACAGATTGGCATACCGATGGCAAAGCCTGGAAGGAGGGAAGCACATAGAAGGACTGCAGAGAAATTGTGTGTTGATCATGTTGGAATGAGAGAGATGGGAACAATTAACAGATACAGCAAGGAGGGGAGACCAGATGTCCCAGGAGGACGGACACAGTGAGGCAGGAGTACCAGAAAACAAATTCAATCACGCACAGGTAGTAGAAGGAACAGACTGATGCAGCAGTGGCAACCAATTGAAACTTTCAGAAACAAGTAATAGGGAACACTACTAGACAAACTCAGATGACATTCGGCTGAGGGAGAGAGACAGTCAGATACACGAACCACATAAAAGAAGAAGTACATTGTTCTACAATCCCCTTCTTCCCAGGGACTCACCGATCTCCCTGTTGAGAATCTTCTCTTCACGATTCCCCACAGGCTCGATCACTTTCAGAATAGGCTGGAACAGCCTAAGGTCGCACAAGCGCCTTGCTTCATCATAGAATTCCTCCCGTTCTGCTTCTTGCGTGACCCCCACAAAGATGTACGAAGAGTCGTCCTACCGAAGGTGAGAAAAAAATTGCCACTGCACCTTCTTGGCTGAATGCACATTTTGCAAAAGGCTGGACCGCCAGGCCCATATCACAGTTAGATGATGAAAAATATCATGAAGGCTTAGTCATCAAAAGCGTGACTGGTCAAGACACATAAAATAATCAATGCAGTTTTGAAGATACCACTTTTATTACTTATCCCCACCTGATGCATGGGTCATGCAGAGGACTGTAAACAGTGTCCCTGTGATGGGTATGCTCCTGCTTGTTTTACTCACCTGGCTGATTATACCAAGCAAGAGTACAGACTTCTTCAGCTGCCTGTGTAAACTGCTCAATATCAAATGTTTGTGGCTAACAACATGAATTAGTAGAAATTTTCTGAACTCGTGATGACGGAGAAAGCCATTTATTGTGGGAACCGATGGTCTGAAGTACGTAAAGGCAGATTGCAAACAGCAGATGCAAATTTTACACCAACTTTTTGCAACCCACCGGTCTCTTTACAGCATGACCTATATTTTCTGAATGGAATGGTCGGGTCACAAAATTCTCTTTCAGAGAGGGCCACCAATTGTAATCAGGCAGGGCGGTATATGAGGCTCTCCGCGCTTGGTTAACTCCAAGGTGGTGGCCTGCAAGCGACAACAGACAACAATGGCAACAGTCGCCTGGACCACTGCACTTTGTCCCAGGGGACAGCTTCCCCTAAGCAAATACCACCCAACGCGCAAGTCATCATCACAATAATGTTATGCAAATGCAGCTGTGGTCACAAGCAATGGATAAATGCAATTAGGAGGCAACTCCCCTTTTACGTCATCTTTTAATCACGATTGAGAATGAGTCGCAAGAACCCGTTTTGCGAGTCAGAAAACCCTTTGACAGTCAGAAAAGAGGTTTTGTACATCACAAAATGGAATTTTGCAATCACAATGCCAATGAATTGTGAATGTCACATGTTGTGACCGCAAAATATATTAGTGCAGGAGGGCCTTAGTCTGTGACTTTCCATACTGACTCCTGGTTGCATTTACTCTATACTGGGCGAGACCTGCACCATTTCTGCGCCTTTTTTGGACAAAACTCCCGCTGCCATAGTCCAAAGGAATGGCACCTTATTCCCAGCTCTAGAAGTGAAGAAAATAACAAATGGGTCCAGAGAGGACAGTAATGTTTCTACCGGAATGAAGGGGTTTGAGTAACTATTTTCATCAAACTAATATGAAACGATTTCTGGAAATCTTTATTTCCTGGCTGCCTCACCACTCCTTTAAGGATGGGGCAGTGGCAGTAGCTTACCACCTACATGCCTATCTGATGGTTTAGGATGTGGGAGTCAGTTGCAAAAACGTTTTATGCCTCTGATGTCACACATGCTGTCACTGTTTTGCCTAGAATATGTTGTTTGTCATCAAGAAAAAGAGAGCCTTTCTGTGTGGGGGCCGCTTGAGTCTCACCAGGGGCCCTGGACATTCTTTGTCACTTGCATGGAAACCTGTTGGTTCTAAAGATTTGTTTGTTTCTCAGTCTCTCTTTCTTTAATGGAAAATTCCCTAAAAATGGATGCTCTAGTATGTCTAACAGTAACTTTGGCTAAAAAAAAAAATAGCATTTTTAAGATGGCTTCCCAATATTTGCGTATTGTTCTAGATTTACACGAGATCACAAATCCAACTATTGAGAGAAGCCAACATCAGTTTCCACCACAGTTGAGAGCACAGATTTACATCAGAGAGACAGTAACTTGAACAGCAGCGCCTACATGCTGGGCTAACTGATATAATTCAGATTCGTGACCAAACAATATGAAGATTCAAACTTTTTTTTTTTTTTTTTAAACAAAAGCAACATCAAGAAATTATTCATTCTTAGTTTTATCACAGAAGAGAGATGTTTGGGCCAGTGCCCCTAGCTCCAATTACCAAGCAGGGACATAGTGAATGAACTCGGACATAATGGGCCTGCTCCTGCTTACATGAATGTCTTGTACGCAGATGGCAAGAGCATCAAACTCACAGCTACAGATGTTGACATCCTGGACTCAAGTACCTTTCCATTTCTAGGTGGACCATCGCACCAGACTGGCGGTTTCCAAACACTGATGAATAATGCTCTTTGCTCTGGAATGAGCTGCAACATTTGTGGATACCCTCTCTGCACACCGAGATACGCTCAACACTTTCTCAATCTTCTTGAGCGCCTAACCTATGCGTCAAGCCCAGATCACACTTGGCACACTCACAACACATATATTGTTGTTACCAAAGTGATTCTGCAAAAGCCCGCTTCCTCACTAAAGAATGATTCAGGACCTGGGCAGCTAAAGAAAAGTCTCTGGTGGCTCCTTGATGACGGGGATGGTATCTTGCCCCATTCGGACTCAGAACCGGACAAAATGTCTTAAAGAAGTCGACTTAGGGTGTAACTTAAATTCAAATTAAACCCCAGATACCTCGGTTTACTAAAAATACTTCGAGGCGGATCCCTTAAAGGCCATACTGAAAACCGTCGTAAAAATCAATTGATAAACAATATTATGTATCATCAACTTCTGATTTTTCTTTTAATTGTGAAATGCATTAGTGAAGAAAACTGCGCAAGCAAAGAAAACGAAATGCTTAGGCATATTAGCAGTTCTGGGTGAAAAAATTGTGTTTCATTCAAGCCGACTGTGTACTTGGCAGCGTAAAAAAGCAGTAAGCAAACAGCACACATACTGAGCTCTGAGTAACCGCAAGAAAGGCAGTAATTGCAGAAGAACCATCAGATCAGGAGCATGATGGAGTCAACAGTGACTGCTTGTGCTGCTTGTGTGGGACAACATGAGTTCCTGTAGTTGAGGCAGCTGGAAATAATTTCTAATTCAAAGGCAGAATTTATATTCACTGCAGAAGAAAGCGAAGCACAAACCACCAACCCACCCATGGGCATGAGACAAATGGACCAATGGCACACAAACCCCCACTTACTAAAAGCGGTTACCCAAGAGGTCATGACCATCTAACACCGCAATCCTCCTGATTTTATCAACATACAACTGGTAGGTGGGAACAGAGGCCCACTTACTCCACCCAGCTCAGATTAAACACCTGGTGCAGATGATCAGGGACATCCAATTCTATGCCCACATTTAAATTAGCTCTTACCTGCAGCAGATGGAAAAGCGGGTACTTCCGGGCTTCCTTGAAGAGGTCATGTTTGATGCTCAGCAGTGTTGCTTCCCGCAGACACTCCAGTGTCACGATCATTCCATTTGGAAGGCAGCAGTCCACCATGATCCGTGGGGGCATAAGATGGAGCCCCCATAGTTCTCCTGATGAAGGCCGCGGTGGCATGATGGCCGAGGTTCAGCCCGCACACAGCTGCTGCGTGTGTCCTAAGGACGCTGACAGGTGAGGCTGTAGACATATCTGTGTGGCAAAGGATAGGAAATCAGGGAAGTGTATAGTCTGGTACATAGAGACAGCGGTGATAGAGCTGAACACCCCCCCCCCCCCCCCCAAGAATCATGGGCAGCTCTGCAGCTTGATGGAGACCTCAGAAGTAAGGGTAACTTGAAGAATAGTGAAGGTGTCTAGCAAGAAAGCCTTCAAAATCAGTATAAGATAGACCTGAGTGAAAGTTCCAAGTATAATCTATGGAGTTCATTTGATGTTTCACTACAGCGGGGACTATAGTTTATTTAAAAACAACAACAAAAAAAGTGGCTTGGACCAGGCTTATAAAAACACTTTATAATTCATCTAGTGACCTGGAGCTAGCTATCCCAAATCCAAACACAAAATAAACATGGAGATGGCCAAAAGCCATGTATGCTGATCCAAAAGAAAAAAAACAAATACAAGCAGATGGCCAGGGAGCCATAACTCAACATGTTCGCTATTTAAGTTCAGTCACACTACTTGTAGGGAGGAAGGAAAAGCAAGGGATGAAGGAAAAGCAAGGAAGGAAGGAAAATTAAGACAGGAAGGGAAAAACAAGGAAGGACGGAAGATACTTCTGTATTGCACAACACATGACCCCTACTGCGGACAATCTCTAAGCACTGCTTCCAGCGTGTGCCTAGTTCTAGGCATTCAACACGAGAGCAGGCTTGCACAGAGAGTACATTTGACAGCGGCACCGAAAGAGTGCAGTACTATACATAACTCAGTTACACAACCCGGGTGGCCACAGAGGGAATGTTCACCCTCTGAGGATTTCAAGCTTAGGATACCATACCTTGGGCCTCAGCTACTACGGTTTGCACTAGCTAAAGCCTCCTTGCCAAATACAAGGAGAGCTTTGCATACAACTGTTCCTATAGTGACAGCATGTAGAAATAACACCAGGGACTAATTATTAAGGGGCTGATAAGAGAAGGTGCAAACCGATCTGGTGTCACCAGACAGGATACTTGAGCAAGCATGCTCACTCTGCCTCAAAGCGGGCACAGAAGTTGCACATCTGGATCAAGAGAAACTGGCGCATGCTAATAGTCCATGGTAGCACACATTGGTACTGAGAGAGCAGCAAGTGAGTCACAAAAAACAGCACCACCAATTTCATCTTGTGTGGACCACGTTTCAACCACTTTCTCTCCATCTAGGTTATGACTGGCCGCAAAGTTTGCAGCTGAATCTACGGTAGCCTCAGGTTGCCTTAAAAGTATTCAAAAGGCCTAAAGGAAAGAGATAGGTTACAGCAAGTCAGACATGTAAATACATTTTTTTTACTAAATTATAAACACTACTTTTGAAAACAAGGGTGTCGGTGTAGCAATGAATTTGATCATTCTTAAGTGAATTTACGAGTAGTTAAATAGCCCTATCCGGCTCGTAATGATTCACTAAAACGCTGAAAAGGGTATGGCAGCCTATCTATCTTAAAAATTAGAATCCTAGCCTGTAGCCCACCGGGAAAATGCAAGAGTGGCACAATGGCTAGCCTAGTCCTATGTAGTGTCCAGCTCCATTCATTTTTTAATCTAGAATTCTTCTCCACTGTGAACACCAGTCATACTTCCAAGCATGATTAGTACATGTTACTTCAGGCCAGCAAGGGCGGCCTTCAGATGAGTGGCGCGGGTGCCCTTAAATAAGATATCTCACTTTTTCTAACTGAATGAAAATGTTCCAGTTAGCACTCCCAGTTGAGCCCTCTTAAACTATTTTATTAAAAATCAAACTAAAAGCACAGACTACTGCAGAGTTCTCATCAACTGCATGGGGAACGATGATGGAAGAGGAAGAGGAACACAAAATGAGATGCTGTCCCAGTTAAAGGAATCCTGGACATGGGTGAGAGATATCCAGATGCTACATTAGATGGAGGGAAGGGGGTGACCTTCTTACCAGAAACTAAACCCAAATTAGAGGTCTGGCATACCCCATTTCTCATTCATATCTGGTCATCTTTGCCGACAATGCGCAACAGTAGAGGCTTACAAGGATGCAGGTGCCTTGATTTTAAGCAACACTCTAAGGGCCAGATGTACAAAAGGATTTCACCCATTCTGTGTCTATGGGAAAAAGCTTTCGTACATATGGCCCTAAATTACATAGGACAAATAGGCTACGATGAGTTATGTGAGCATGTGGCAGAGTCAGATGGTACGGAAATTTCTGATATCTTTGAATCAGCACCTGAACCGCTTGCCTCCCTAGTTGAGGGATTTGAAATGGTTGTGCAGTTTTTGGAGTATACTCGCATTATTTCTTGTAAAATCAGGTCTATGAAGGACGATGTGTGATGCACGAATGACATGCCGGCATATATTCTAAACCTTCTCTAATGTGAGGGAATTTGCGGGCACAGTGGATGTGGAACCAAGCCAACGCTGGGTATTAACATGCCAGAGTCTCCCTTTCCTTATCCTTTCAATTGTATATTGCTAACCAACATATGGCTTCTAGAGACCAAAAACGCAAACAAACCTAGGTATAACCCTTGGGTACAGGCAAACACTTACACAGGGACCCAAAAAAAATCTTGTGGGGTGACTGAGGGCCGCAGGATGGCGGTCCTGGATGTAAGGTTGGCATAGGGAAAGGAAGCATGACCATGTAGTGGCTGAACTGCACAATGTGATACCAGAAAACCTGGGATCCATCCCGGCTTCCCCACTTCACCAAATAGTGTGACCCTAGGCAATTGTTTTATTTCACCTTGCCTCCTTTTATCTTATCACAAATACGGCGAGCTCAAAATACAGGACTTCAGGGCTTGTGCTTTACAAAAACTTCTCTTTTGTTTAATTTGATAAACTACACTGTGGTCTATGTGTAACAGCAACCCAGGCCGCTCAGAGGGTGCCCGTAGCAACTGGTTTGCCTCTAGTTCGTTACTTTTATGTTTGAAAGTTAGTACCTTTAAAAAATACTTCTCAATGCGTTCATATACTCTGACGCACCAAGGAGAAACGCTTCTGCATGATAATAAAATACACTTTTCGAATTTTGGAAGACGGTCATATTTTTACACGCTTGATGCCAGATATGCTTAAAAACGAAGGTGTTTTCCAAAGTTAAGTGGTGAAAGACAGAGACCTTCTTTTCTTATTTCGATTAACATCATCTGCGGTGTACACGTCCCCCCTTTGTTTAGCAGTTTCTCAGTGTTGGTGCTGATTAGAGGCCGTCTGTAAAGTCAGGAGAGCAGTACCCGGAGTATCTTCAATGTATGAGCAAAAACATGGCGATGCCCCATTTAGGGGGTGCCTACCGGTCTGTGGGCGAGAAAAAGAAACTCGACTCCCCCCTCCTCTATCCCTCCGTTATTATATTCAGCGCAAATAACAGACTCACATGTCCCCCGCTCAAATTAACCCCTATTTCTCTATAATAATACTATACTCCTATTTCCCTACACTAACCCACCACTATCCCTTTTGGGTTCTGGAGTAGCGTGCTACTCGCCAACAAGCGCTTTGACGCCTCGTCAACGGGGTAGAAAGCGCTATATAAAACAATCAGAATTTGAGGGCGGGGGCCATCAGTAACAGGGAAGTGAGAACAGAGCCGCTGCGACGGCCCCCAGGGCACGGCCGTGGCTGACTGCGCTCTCGGCCCCCAGGGACTGCAGAGGCCTTGGGACAGGATACCAGGCTTTTCAGCTCAGTACGGAAACGCTGCATGGGAAGTAACTTACCCACACCGGCCGGAAGCAACAGGCGCCCATCACCTCAGCACCAGCTCTGGAAATAGGTCACTGCCGGGAGGGTGCGGCCCAGGGCTCCAGGCCCTAGGGGGAGGTGGGGGGGGGGGTGACTGGGCGAGCTGGGTTCAGTCTGCAGCAAGGGGAGAGGCCTAGGCGTGGGTACCGAAGCGAGGACACCTCCAAGAGGAAACACCTGACCCTTTGCAAAAACGGTGACATGGCTTAACTTTCTCCTCCTAAACTGCACCTCACTTCATTGCACGGGGATCTGCAATAACCACCTTCTTGTGATGTAAGTATGAACACCCAAGGGTGTGTAGATGGGAAGTGGGGTGGGGGTAAGAGAGAGAGAAAAGCGAGACAAGGAACAGGAAAGGCAGGGCAATCATATACATTCTGTGTGGTTTAAAAGAGTAACGAATAAGAACAAAACGCACCCCCAGGGGCGTAGCTTGGTCAGTCAGAAAGTTGGGAGGAAGGGGGAAGCTTCAGATTTTCAATCAGGCTGGCATATAATTTTTAAATACTTTATACGACAAGCGTGTGCATGAGAGGGGCCCAAGGGCAGTGGAAAGGGAAAGGATGCTGATTGGTATTGGCACTAGGAGAGAAAAAACACAATTTTGTGAAATAACTTACTTTTTTGAAGACTTTCAAAACAGGGAGGGAGAGTATATGTGTGCACTTTTGTCTGTGTGCATGTAAAGATTCCTGGAGAAACAGGATAGACATCTCACCATACCTGACTGAGAGCACCTCTACCCAACTATTTATTAGAGAATACATTTGTTACTGGGGTGTAACACCCCATACTTCCCCACCCCGAAATTACACCCCTCTTCATCACCTCCTCTAACAAATAAATGAATGGGCACTGTACGACGCATGACATTTTACACAGTAGGGTTACAGAGGGACAGAAGGCCCGTCCACCAAAAATAAAAGTTGCCTTCATGCCCCATTGGTGACCTAGATAACTAAAAAAAAGTGGCCCATGTTTTCAAATTGGAGCAGTCTGGAACTAGTAAAGACACTATATTACTACTTTGCAAGGTATGGAACACTGCATGGATCTGAACTTGCAGGCAATGTTTGTTTTTAAGTCCGGTTAATCAACAATAAAAACCAGCTCAGCAGGCCACAAACAGTTTAAAAAAAAAAAAACTGCCCACACACGTCCTCTCAACAGGGGACGCTCCTCTGGCTGAGTCTGCAGATCAAAAATAAAAAAATAGCTCGCTATAGTTTTATTTTACAGCTGCTGGCTCAAGCAACAGTGAAGGGAGTCAAGGGGAGGAGGAGAGAGTTCACCTAAGTGCACTTATGTTTTGCCGGCCAAACACACATGCGCACTGAGGTTTCTCCAACCTAGCTGTGTTGAACAGCTGGGCTGGACAAACTGCACAGACCTCAAGGAAGTGTGAGCGGCAGACTAAGCCGCTCATATCAATCCCAACACTGCTCTTATGTTAAGTTTAGTGTGACAGGGGCACCAGGCTTGCTGGGGAGCCTGTGCTGGTGTTCCAGAGAATGCTAGGACACCAGAAGTGGAGCGAGGTGGCAGGAGACAGCGGCGGCGAGAATGGTGTTTGTTTTAGTTGTTTTCCTCGTCGCCCCCTGTTCTACCCTGGACATGTCCGGCATCTGCCGCTGCCTCTCAGACCATCCCATCACGCACCACCTGACTGCCCAGCAGGTCAGTCTGATCCTGCTACACAGTCCAGCTGCAGCGGAAAACAAGCATCGGCAAAGCTTTGGCCGCCAGCCTTGTGGCAATTCTTGTTTTGTCATGGTCTTTGCAAACCTTTATTGTTTGAGAATGTGCTGGGATTACATCAACCTAATAACAAAAACTGTTAAAAAGTCAATTAGTCTGGAAATGGCTGCAAGCCTCTTGCCTTTGAGGAAGAAAGAGGGAAAAACAGAAAAGAAAGAACGAAAAAGAGAATGAATGAAAGGGGAAGAATGAAGGCAAGAAGGAAAGAGTGGAAGAATGAAAGAAAGAAGGAAAGACTAAGAAAGAAACAAAGACAAAGACAGAAGAAAAGCCATAAAGAAAGAAGCAAAGAATAAAAGAAGCAAAGAAAAAAAAGAAAAACAGCTGGAAAGAAAGGAAAAAAGAAAGAAAGACAGTAGGAAAGAGAAAGAAAAGGAAAGAAAGAAGACAAGGATAAAAGACAAGTAATGAAAGCAGGCAAGATGGAAAGAAAGACAAAGAAAGAAGGAAAAAAGAAGCAAAGAAAAACAAAGAGGATAAGTAAATATATGAAAGCTTTACATGGACACAATCTGGTATGTTGTGAAATAGAAGAAGTCAAAAAAGCAAAACACTCTAAAAGGAATTTACAACAGCATTGACAGGTGATTTGATCTGATAAAGAAGGATTGTGCATCAGAAGCCCCCTGCTGTCAAACCAGTCTCTAAACACAAAGGCAACACTAAGCAATTATAGAGTTAAAACACAAAAAATGACCCTGAAGGGAACAAGCTTGTGTGCAGATGTGCTTCTTGAGTGAGGAAAATGCAGTCACTCAAAGTCAAGTGAACCAGTGGCTTAAGTAGGCTGACCCACTGCTCCTTGCTATATGCTGTAGCAGGCGAAAGCAACATGTGAGTGACACAGCAAAACACCAAAGCATGAAGAGAGGTGTCTGAAAGACCCAATATGCAAGTATATTATATATATTTTTGTAAAATCAACATGTCTTGGCGTACACCAGACCTAAACAACAATTCACAACAACGTTTTTGTGCCATGCTGGGATTCAAAGATGTTTATGAAGAGCCCACCCCCTTGCTTCGTCATTGTACTCCGCTCTTAAGGTTGAAGACGAAAAGACTAATCCATGATGCTACTTGGGTAGTATCTAGAGACTATCTACGTTCGGAGTCTGGCCGTTTTTTAGGGTAACCATATTCCATCCTACCCATTGGACCTTGCAAGGTTTAGAAAAGGCACTGGTCCCTCTTTTCTTTCACCTAGGAACTTTCATTCATGGCCAATCACCTGGCATTACCTGGGAATTCTTAACTTGTATATAGACCTATCTATACTTGTACTTTAACCAATGGGATGTAACTTTTTCTATGATTTCTTCTCTGTTCAGCCCGATGACGCTTCCATCGTCCAACCATGTTGGAGATATTTCGATGCTCGCTTCCCTTATCGTAAGGGACACAAAGGGTGATATTCGGGTCATACTGCTTGGAGTATTCTAATATATTAAAATAATTTCTTGCAGTGCTTTCTCCACAGAAACTATAGCCACACATGCTGTCTATATGAATTCCTCAACCATGTGGTTTGTACTCAATACAAGACCATTAGCTTTCCATCCAGTTACCCCTGGGGATACGCTCAATGTAGAATATATCCGGCAGGAAACCAATAAGCTCACTGGTAGATGTGCTGTACCAGCACTAGGAACGTTAATTAACAAGCACCAGAACATACCTTCTGTGGAAACATTTCTTGTCTATATGCTTTATGTCTACGTCTAATTCAACTTGGGAACTTCAAAATGAGAAAAGGGTTTTTTTTTCCTTGGAACCTAGGCCCTACCAGAGAGATCAAAGTTGAAACACAACGTGACCTTATTTTTCACTTGATAATCTAACCCAGCCTACCAGTATTAAGATCTGACCTTCCATTCAGTCTAGCTCCAGCCTAGGTGTCCCTCATGCACCAGATTACACTCTCTGCTTGAACTCTGCTTCTGGCATGGAAACCTGATATAATCCCATATTGGATTTCCTTTAGCTCCTCGTCTTCCTTGATTGACTCTTCTCCCTCATCTATTCTCAAACCCAACAAATCAGTGGCCAGCACAAGTTCAACAATATCTTCTTCTTCACACGTTTTCCAGTGGCAAAATCTGCTGCAACATTTTTAGCTCCTGGTAACTAAGTTAACCCCCCCCCCCCCCCCCCAAACCCAGGAACAACAGGGAAACCCAAGGCATGTTGCATCCTGAACCTTATGCTGAAAACACCTAAACGGACTCCACCCCTACATGACAGGTGGCCCCCAATTCACTGAGGCCTGCTTCTTTATTGTTCTGTAAGACCATCTTGTGTGCTTGTCATTGATCACTTTGTAGAAATCATAGACTAACATATCTTCCTGGAAGCAGAGGGTACTGAGTGTTCTTTCCAAGATGTCTTGCACGATCTCCTGGAACACATCAGCAGCAGATGCATGTCCATAAAGCATCCTAATGCAGCTGTAAGCTCCAAGTGGAGTTATAAATGATGTAAGGGGTCTGGACTTGGGTGCAATTGACCTGGTAGTACACTGTTGGAAAGTGGGTTATTGGCAGTGATAAGTATGAACCTACCCCTGGCAATAAGGCCATTAACCGAATAAAGCTTCAGTGAAGGTCACAGTAAATTAGCCCCTTGCTCAACACTTGGTAGCTGTAACTGAGCTGGCAGGCCTAACTTAGGAGACAAGAGTGTAAAGCATAAAAAAACACCAATATAGTACATAAATGAGACAACACACAATAAAAATCCAATACCAATTTATAAAAATAGTTTTTATTTTTATGAGTAAATAGACACCAAAATGACAAAAATCCAACGTAGGGAACGGAGATATGACTTTTTAAAGAATAAACACTTTCTCGTACTTAGAAACACAAAGCAGCAACTTTACCAAAATTCTCCAAACTTCAGGAGGTGTTTCCTGAAGTCCTCCTTGCAGGTTCAAAGGGCCCAAAATCCAAGGGCCTGGACTCTCCTTGGTGGTTCTCTGGAAAGTTGGACCACAATTCCCACAATGCAGCTGGCCAAATCCTTAAAAATCCACTGAATGCACTCCAGGCTAGGGACTCTTCTTGGAGATGATGCAGGTGAAGGTATGTTAGCCTGTAGCTTAAGGGGGGGCACTCTTGAGTCCCAATTGAAGCAAGGCACCATCCCCAGGGCTGTAGTACCAGATTGTACAGCAGGCACAGTTCACTCAGAAGTGCAGACCAAGGGTGCAGATCCAGATTCCAGCAGGGCAGTCCTTCTTCTTCTTGTAGTTTCCGGCAGCAGATCTGAAAGGCTACGCACCTCTCACATATCTATTCCCAGCTCCTGGCAACACAAAGGGGGGCACACCTGACCAACAGAATGAAGGGTGACACCCAGATGCATAACCACTTCCTCCGAAGAGTGGCATATTCCTGCCCAAGGAAGCACCATTCTTCCAAAATCCATGATGGCTGAAATTTGAGCAGAGCAGTTAGAGCCGACTAAACCAACCTCCAGTGTGGCTATTTCCATACCTCTCCTCCTCATAACATCTGCAAAATCCTTCCTTAAGCCTTGTATCTGGGTGATTGGTTCAAAAGGTGATCTGGTATTCCCTGCCTGTCCTGCTCTCCTTTGAGGCTTGATGTTTTATGACCCCTTCCCCTGCTCTGGCATTCCTGTGTAGCCACAGAACTGCCCTTCACCAGATAGCCTCTACACTGGACACCACTTATCGTCTAATCAAAGGAGCTCTACCAATCCTGTTAGCATTGACCAATCAGAGGGGAAAGAAAAGCCTTAGAACTTATTTTCTGTACTAGTTGTGATAAATTCACCAATGTCAAATTGCTGGATTTATCAAAACAAATCTTTTATATCATTGAATGACCTTTCTATGCTTTTCCTTATTATATTTACAATACAATAGTTTATTACAATGATAACCCATGGTGCTCATTATCTACAATGGAGGAAATAAAATGATCAGTTTTTCCCTCACAGGGTTTATAAAACATCTTTTATAAGGCTCCTGACTATAGTTACATGATCCCTCACACCTGGGACACATAGGGGAGACCCTGGTGTACCTATTATGTAAAAATAAGGTAGATCATCACCTTTAAAGTGCCCATAGCACCAAAGTCGAATTGAGACTCTATTTAAATGCAGTCTGCAGAATCAGGCTGCATTTAAAAATGACAGAAAACCTCTAGCAGCGCCCACATGCAAAGGGCATAAATTCTGCGGGCCTCTACTACCATGCTCTATTATGTACTATGGTCTTATAGGTGGTTGGCACCCCCTTACCATATTATTTACAAGTGACGTATAGGAGCTGTCATGCAAATGGTATGAATTTAACTTTTAATGACAGGCTGCAAGACAGGCCTGCATTTAAAAGGACAGAAAGGACACAGCAGTGCACACATGCAGGTGCAGAAATTCTGCTGGGCATCTAATCTCCATGTCCTATTATATACTAGGGGCTTATAGGCAGATTGTACCCTCTTGTCCTACTATATACCCGGGTTTACAGGGTCTGTCAGGCCAATTGAAAGGTTACCCTAATACCTGGTGTACTCTACTACATGTGTGTGTTTTAACATAGCACTGGACTGGGTCTGGCTAAGAGCCCCTGGCACAGTCAGCGTCAGTTACCATCAGCACCAGTCAGCAAAAAGATGAATTTGCAACATACGCTGGGAATACATCTAAGACACTGAAGCAATGGGCAACTTTAACTAAACTCAGCATATGATCTATCCTAGGCACGTGATGTCATCCACCTATACCTTGGTGCTGAGATCATAACGATAAACGCATAATTTGATGCCCTTTCTCCCCACCTCGGTGGGTACAACAACTGGAGCTAGCCACCGTAAATGAGGGGTGTGAGACCAGAAAGGAGGGAGAAAGAAGAAAAGAATAGTGAACAAAAATAACATTAAACAAGTCAATAACAGCCTTCTCCCTCTTTCAGCTTACAGGTCCACCAATTAGGTGTCCTGAAATGCTGATTACAGTGCCATGTACGGTGCCAGAACCACCAATGGAAAAGCAACAAGAAGCCTAATTCTCTTCAACCAAGCACTTTATCAACCCACTGCCTAATCCAATCCCACAGACAAGTACAATGCAAACCAACCTCTTCTGATGGACCTGTGAGCTGAAAGAAGACTGTTCTATACTTGTTCATTATTATTTTTACCATAAATGTATACTATTGCCTCCTTATTGGATTTCTTCCTTTCCCCTCCCTTCTTTACTCCCACCACTTCAAGGTGAGGAGAAAGAGCATCACGTTATGTGCGTGTCTACATGACCTCAGTACCAAGATATACCTGGAGAGACATCCCCTATCCAGGATACGTCACAGGCTGAGTTGAGTTAAGGATGCCCACTGCTTCATTGCTCTAGAATTATCCTCAGCGTATCACCAGGTCAAATTACATCTTGAGTCCAGACTCCTTACGTCAATTATGACCCCAATTGGAGCTTACAGCTACAAAGGACACCTGGAGTCTACATGACAAGGCTGTCCCTGATTAAGGGCATCCTCCAGGCGTCTTCAAGGGCCTAAATAAATGACCACATCACCCCAAACCTCTTGGAACCTCACCGGCTCATCTTACCAGCCTGTACCATCTTCAAAATCAGTTGCATCATCTAGAAAGCATTTAGAAGCCCATGGCCTCTTGTGGCTTTCACAACACCCTGATGAAGGGCATCATCTCTTCTTTGTCCATGCACTCAGGATCAAGACTGCCTCACAACCTGTTCCAGTTTAGGAAAGATCTGAAGACGCACTTCTTGAAAGAACATTGTAAAATAACAACCTGTCTGGGCTGAAAGCCACCTCTCCAACTGAAGGGGAGGAGAGAGAGAGAAAAAAAATGGATGACTGGAAAAGGGGGTGCACTGCTGCATCGAACTTTCATGCCAGGGCCTCTGTTGGTGATCAGTCCGGCCCTGCTTACAGCAACATCTGCAGCTCAAGGACTGGGCCACCAAACGGCCTGTGAATGTACCGACCTCCTAACCTGCGGCCCTCCTGCTAGGACAACACCCGGACACACACAGTCCCTTCACTTTCTGCGGAGAGAAGATGTCTGCGGAGAGAAGATTACTGCGGGGATTAAAGAAGAAAGGGCTGAGAAGGAGAAACTGGCAGCAAGAAAGGAAAAAATACCAGACAGATGAACAGAGAAAGGAACGAGGGACAAACATTGAACGGGATACAGCAGGGAAATGCACGGAGGCCAGGGAGGAAGGGTGAGTCACCGAGTATTTCGATTTGCACAGCACATGATCGTGAATGCAGAATCCATATGTAGAAACAGTGAAGCAGGGCAGAGGCAAATGATTAAAGGGGAGCCCTGATAAAAAGACAAGCACGTGGAGCGAAGATGGAGCCAATCAGTGCTTCATTTGTAAGTAAAAACGTGCCGGTGCTCAAAGCTCTCCTCTTAAACACGCGGCTGCTGCAATTGAATGTGCGAGCACAGAATACTGAGGCAGAGGAATCCTGGAGCCACCTCGGGCCTGTTCAATACAATTAAAGCGACTCCCCGCCCCTTCAGCTCACTGTAGCAGCTTTCTGCTTTCTCCTGTTGTGACGCTTTTTCGTTTGTGTTTTCCCATGTCTTTCCCATATGTGTCTTTTGCTCGCAGCTAATGCTTAAGGCAGAAAGATAAGTGCCGGCCCTCAAAAATAAGTGCCTGTGCTCCGCACCGGAAACAACAAGCACAAATTAAGCACTGGAGCGAGTAAAACATGGGAAATTAATGGATTCGAAAGAGTCATGGACCTCCACCCTACACTACCTACTTGGGCGCTGCGCCCAAAACGCACAGCCACTGGAGACAGCGTGGCACCCCGTCAGCTGTGCCAACGAGCACAGCTGCCAGCGACACGGCCAGCTTGACGTCAGAGGTGAGGGCACGGGCACATCGCCAGTGCACTGGACCTTGTGCGTGCTATTTACAGAGGCCCCCAGGCCAGAGAGAAGGCAGCTGCTGCGCCCCAAAAGTAAGCCAATAACAACAGAGAAGTGTATCGTGTTCACATACCTGTTCTCGACTCAAGCAGCACAGTACGAGTAAGAAAAAAAAAAAAATAAAAAAAAAAAAAAAAAAAAAAAAAAATAATAAACCTCAAAAGAAAAAAAAAAAAAAAACACAAAGAAAACAAAAAAACACCTCAAAACCACAAATCTATTCTAAACATAAAAAAGGTAATTAGGCCAACAAATTTAGAAGCACAGTACTAAATTGAAATATACCTTGACATCAGGGGCGCTACTCTGCAATGACGGGGGAGCATCGCCCCCCTGGCTAAGAGCCAGCAGATGTAAAATATAATAATATTTAATTATCATTTTATTTTTCAGCTGCTGGCTCAGCCATCAGCATGTGTGGTGAGGGACGGGGTTGGGCTACGGGAGGGATAGGGGCACGGGTAGCGGAGTTGGTGCACATGTGTTTGCCTGGTCCGTCTCAGCCCGGCGATACACAGATACCCACTTAGGTTTCTGCAACACAGCTGTGCAATTGTGAGTTGTCTGAGCAACAGACCAATCTTGACATTGCTCTTATGCTAGTTTTGCATGAGAGCAGAGCCAGGATTGCTGGGGAGCCTGTGCTGGTGTTCCCGGGAATGCTGAGACACCAAAAGAGGAGCGAGGTGGCGGCATCGGGTACTTTAAAAAAAATATTCTTTATTTCCCCATCCCCATCACCCCTCCCCTCGAGACTTGCCGTCGCCACTGTCTTGACTATGACCAGCACTTTACAAGCTGCAAAACCAATTTACCATTTTCAGAACAACCTGAAAAGAGCTAAACCAGAACTGCTTCAAAAACAAAGGCAAAACAAACAAGCATTGGCAAATCCAGTAGGTCTTGCCTTTGCAAGAGCTACTGGCTTTGTCAATGTTTGTTAGCCATGTTGTACACCAGTGTTGCTTCTGTTCAGCATGGCTAAATATTAGTGGTGTAGAGGAGAGTGGTGTAGAGTGTCTTAGACTGGAATGGGGAAGAGTGGAGTAGAGTGTTGTAGAATGGAGTTGCTGAGAATGTCATGTAATGGAGCGGCATAGTGTGTAGTGTTGTGTACTGGAGTGGTATACACTGGAGTGGCGTAGAGTGGACTGGTGTTGAGTTCATTGGCGTAGAGTATTTCACAGTATTGTGGTGTAGAGTGCAGTGACATTGAATTCAGCAGAACACAATAAAGCATAGTAGAATGCAGTGGCATAGATTAGAGTGGTGTAGATTGTAGTGGCGTAAAGCAGAGTCGAATGGAATAGAGTGCAGTGGCATACACTGCAGCATAGAGTGTAGCATCGTAGAGAGCAGGGGCTTAGAGAACAGTGGCACAGCGTAGAGTGGAGTAGTGCAGAGTAGAGTGGTGGAGAGTTCAGTGAGGAGGGTGGACTGTCGAATAGAGTGTCAGAGTGCAGTGATGTGGAGTAAATAACAGTGGCGTAGAGTACAATGATGCAGAGTAGAGTGCAGTGACAGAGTGCAACTGTGTAGAATGCACTGGTGCAGAGTACAGTGGTTAAGAGTGGAGTGGCAAAGAGTAGAGTGGCATGGAGTAGCACAGAGTGGAGTAGAGTGGCAGACTGCAGTGGTGTAGAGTAGATTGTTTCAGAGTAGACTTAAGTGGTGTAGAGTGTACTGGTGCAGGGTAGACAGAAGTAGCACAGAGTGGCAGAGTGTAATGGAGTAGAGTAAAATGGTGTAGAGTGCAGAGGCATAGAGTGCAGTGGTGCAGAGTAGATTAGAGAGGCATACAGGGGTTTGACAGAGTGCCGTGGCATAGAACTGAGTGTTAAAGAGTGATGTAGAGTGGAGTCATACAAAGTAGACTGCCGTGGCCTAGCCTGGAGTGGTTTAGATTGTAGTAGTGCAGTGCATAGAGTGCAGTGGCGTAGAGTGCCATTAGAGGTAACACATTTTCAATTGAAATGACCATTACATTTGCACAGACATACAGTTTCCCTAATAAAACTATACAGTGCACAGATGAAAAGGTGTGGGAATTGCATCACCTAGTGTAATGATTTGTATTGATCACATTGAAGTATTTGTTTCCAACACAATTCAGAAATAACAAAAAATGTGCTTCATTCGTGTTCCTAATTCAGATATATTCTCAAATCGTACAAATTCAAATAAAAGTTGTGTGCTAGAAAAAAAATCTTTCCTACCCCCAGTATCCAGCAACAATGTCTTAACTCCTCTCACTTTGAAGTCAGAGAAAAAAAAGAAAAAAAAAAGTAAACCAGTGCCGTCGGGAGACTGACATTTGACCTTGGTCTTTGAATGCACAGCACGTGACGTGACGAGTTAAGAACAAGATCTGCTGGCCTGTTTACAAAAAGGGAGCACGTGGAAGGATACTGTAAATAAGTTTGAGTAAGGCACGGTTGAAGTTTAGCTGGACAGCCTGATACAAAGCCGGCAAATATAAATGCAAGAAAATATGAGTAACAAACCACAAAGCCAATGGCAAACACATGTAGAACCCATTCTTAAGTAAGCTTTCTTAAGGTCCCCAAGATGTCTTTAGTAAACCATATGGCTGCGTGGTCTGGTAGGCTACAAGCTGAATAGTTATGGAAGGAATGTTGGAGTTAATCATGGCCACTGTTAAGTCTATCACTTTTTTTTTTTTTAAAGATGTCCCCTCAGACTGATACTAGGCATATGGAAATCAGCAAATGGCTGAGATTAATTCAAACATTCCTTCAATCACCTTCTTGTTTGCTGCCCAAAGCTAAGCCAAGAACAGACATTTACAAACATAGCAAAACAAACAATTATCAAACGAAGACCAAAAGCACTAAAGATACACTAAAAGGAAACTGTCCTCAAAGTAAGACTAGTGCCTCACAAGTTAAGAAACAGAACAAAACCACAAAACAAGCCTTGGCAAAGCTAATAGGTCACGCCTGTGTAAAATCTGCTAGCTTTATCAATGCCTTATAGCCAATGTTGTAAAGCAGTGTGACTGCTGTTCAGGATGGCTAAATGTTAGTGATGTGGCTTAGAGTAGAGAGGCGTAGAATAGAGGTGGTGTAGAATAAATGTGGGCTAGAACAGAGGTGGCGTAGAATAAAGTGGTGTACAATAGCATGGCGTACAATAGAGTGGCAAACAATACAGTGGCAGAGAGTGAGGTGGCATGGATTTAGTAGAAGGGAGTGGCATAGAATGCCTTAGAGTGGCACTAAGTACAGTAGCTTAGAGGAGTACAGTGGAGTGGCATACAGTACAGTAGAGTGGAGTGGAGTGTCATGGAGCAGACTTGTGTGGAGGAGGGTGACATGGGGGAAGAGTAGAGTGCCATAGAGGAAAGTGACATTGAGTTGCATAGTATGGAATGGAGTAGAGTGGGATCGAGTGCAGTGGCATAGAGAGAGTGTGGAGGCACATTGGCGTGGAGCGGCAGAGTGTAGAGAAGTGGAGTGACATACAGTTGAGTACAGAGGTGTGGAGTATTGGGGCAAGGAGCAGAGGGGTGTAGAGTGAAGTGGAGTGGCATGGTGTAGAGAAACGTTGCATAGAGTGCCCTGGAGTATCACTGTTTGGAGTAGAGTGTAGCAGAATAGAGTGGCGTGGAGAAGAGTGGCATAGAGTTGCATAATGTGGAATGGCATAGAGAGGCGTTGAGTCAAGTCGAGTGGCATAGAGTGGAAAATGCCCTGATGTTCCAGCCATGTTGAGAGACACAGGGTCTCTTGACACAGGGTCCACCCTGCCTGTTGCAATTCCATATGGAAGTGGTGTTGTATGTGAACATCTAAACCAGCCTTCCCTTGTTGGAAGGATAAAAGGCTAGCAATGCCAGGCAAATGGCTCTCAGTCCAACATATTTAGCTGGAACTGAGACTCCACCAGAGAACACAGTCCTCTGATCTCCACCTCTCACAGAAGGCAACTCTAATCCAGGAGTGACACATTTGTCACCACTGTGAGTTCTGGATAAGGAAGGGAGAGGGATCTGTCACTGACCAAGTCACAGTTCATCATCCACTATTGCATATCTTCTGCAGTACCCTTCGATATCTGTACCAGGTTGGAGAGATTCCCCATCTGCTGCACCCACTGGGACTTCAGAACCTATTGCCTGCTTATGCCATTGGACATGTTTTACCAACTGGACGCAGGCGCGCATCAGACCCAGATGCCTCAGAGTCAGTCTCACCTGAAATCCAGGCTAAAGGCTTAAACATCGGAATCATAGCTTGAATATCATGGATTGCTGTTCCGGAGGATAGGTCCGAAACTGCTCTTTATCCAGAACAGCTCCAATACACAGGAGCATCTGAAAAGTCAGGTGTGACCTCAGCACGTTTATAGCAAACCACAGTGAATACAGGTGGACCCCCATATTTTGGACATGGGAGACAACTGAATGAGCTGAGTTTGTCTTCAACAGCCAGTGGTAGAGGAAGGGAAAAACAGGAACCCTTGACCTCTGCAGGTGTACTGAAAAAAAAAAAAAAAAAAAAAAACACCATCACTTTGGTGATCATCCAAGGGATGACTGAGGCAGGAGATTCCCCATCAAGGGAGATCCTGCGCGAAGCAGCTACCCAGTCATTAAATATGTTCCTCTTGTAGATTTCAATGTCACTTTTAATTTGAAAAATAACTGAGCTGTATTTGGACCTCTTTGCGGTCAGCTACTGCCCCAGGGACTGGCAAGGTTTGTGAATAATTCTGAGCTTTCAGCGGGAAGACCTGCATGGCAGTGGTGTAGATACAGCAACACCTTTTCCCGATCTGTAAGGACCCACGGAGTGGAGATTGTTGGCAGTGGATAAACAGAATTCTAGAAGTAACTTCAATTATATTGGAGGCAAGGCCTAACACTATCTAGAAATGCAATATGGTGGTTTTAAGAAATGGTAAAGTTATATTATAGACTAACTCTAAACCAGCAGGCAGACCCCATCCACAGCCAAAAGGTTTTTCTCCAAAGAAGAATCTAAAGTACTGGTATTCATTGTACGGCCCGCGGCCCGCTGGCGGCCCTCCAGGCCATTTCATGCAGCCCTCCTGGTAAACAGCTGCACTTGGGTCAGATATTAACGTGCACTGCTGTTTGCCAGGGGCCATGTTTGCATCGCAGCTGCAGAGGAATAGATGGTGTTAGAGGGCCATGTGTAATTTATTGTTGTGTAAACTCGCTGCCCACTCTCACAGTGACTTCCTTACAGTAGGAAGGTAGGAAACTGCCTTTAAAAGCCAGTTGCTGCGCTGTGCCCATCTCCATTTCTACAGTGCAGTAGCTCCTGAGCTCACCTGCCCCAGACGTGCTGCGTCCATTCGCAAATGGCATTGGAGAAGTCTGCAGGCAGGAAGGCAAGGGTGCCCAGTCTCCTCTTCGGAAGGGGTCTGTGTTTATTTTAAATGTTTAAGTTAGGTTTTATACTGCTGTAACTGTACCATTTTTCCTTAGGTGTCCAAGACACATGTTTTTCTTTATCACGATGTCCTATATAGTCAGTTCAGCTTGTTTGATGAGCAGGGCTGTTCTGACAATAAAACAAGCTGAAATGATTGTAGAAAACCCTTTCTGTTTTAAAACACGATGTTACTTAAATATAACAAAGTGAAAACGTCACAGTCGCAGCAATACTAAAACACACGCTTTAAAGTTAACAAACACAAGCCCTCTGGCACGAGCTGTCTGGGCACCCCTTCAGTTCAAGCTTATCTTCACAAGCACCTCCTTCTTTGAAGTGTTCTTACATTTCTTAGAAGAGCTGGCGGGGCGATGTGGAATAATGGCTAGAATTGCCAACTTTGGAAAAGGGGAACCAGCTAGATTTCTAGTTTCGCCATCAGCTCAACATCTTGTAATTCCGGGGAAATCACTTATTTTTCCCATATCACCGCACTAACACGAATTGTTGCCCAGCGCAGTCACATGATTCACAGCTCTTCAAGTTTTAATAACTTTCCTGTTCTGACTTTCTTCGCACTAGAAGTATGTGCCAGGTATTCAAAGGAATCAATAGTAGGCGCAATTGATGTCCTGGTGGGCAGTTTAGCGTAAGTATTTGGAAGCTTTCCACTTTTTCCACCAGGTTCTGCTTCACAGATTAAGCTTCAGCGACTTGAGTATGTATGCCTCCTGAATTATAATCTTTGTATTGTAAAACAGGAACCTCTAGTTGTCCTATGACACATGGGAGCCTTTGTTCTGGTGCTTGTAGCTGTGCTTTTCCTGTAGGTGTAGATGCTCAATTACAAATACCATAATGCAATAGCTAGAAATTAGCTAGACTCACGCTGAAAACTATAAGGTCTAACTAAAGGTGTAATGAAGGATTTTCTTGTATACATAAGTGGCACGTGCTCCCTCTTGAAAGAGGATTCTACTGTCTGGTCTGGAGAAAAGGCAGCTGTTCAAGACGCAGAAGCTTTAGTTGACCATAATAAAGTGTTTCACAAAGGAAATGCTTTACTATGATAGCAGGGAGGGATCTTGACGCACACTACAATTGTGTGACTGGCCAATGTGAAATGTAACAATGCCGAAGTACCTCTCAGAGAACACTGGTATTGTATTTATTTGTGGTAATGATTAGGATGTACACCTATTAATACAAAAGGGGTGGCTCTCTCAGACATCTAATGCAGAGCTTCTGAGAGGAGATCTCATGGGTTCCGTTTAGCGCCTGGATTAGGCACCAGTATTTTAGCTCTTAGGCCCATAGCCTGTGCCTATAAGACACACACACATTTTATTTGCTTTCTTCATTTGATTATATTTTAGTTTGCTTTAGTTGTTGTTTTTTATTTTTATCAGCTGCCTTTCTTAGAAAACATACTTGTTCATGTTCTACATTTACCTGTATTTGTACACAATAGTTTACCTAGTATTGCCACTCCAAGAGTTACGGGTCAGTCTTCTAACCATAGACATATTATCATGTTCGGCCTGCTCATAGAACTCAACATGTTTTGTTATATAAACACCAAATAAGGCATAAGAAGGATAGGGGATATTCCAGCTAGCCACCTTATGCTGTGCATCACTTCGTCAACAGCTTTGTTGATCTTGGCCTTGTCTTTCCTGCGAACTGGGAGGACTGCACGCAGAACAATAAGCAGAATGTTGCCTTCTTTTAGGTATGGGGGTGGGGGCATACAGGCTAACACTACTAGGCTCCATGTTAGACATTAGGGTGTAGGTATGAAGTATTAGATCTCATGATTATGTAAGGATGTTGGGACTGTTTATATGTTCCACTCTAATGGTTACAATCATCACTGTATTTTGTTCCATCCTCCTATTAATTGCAGTCCATGTTTTTTTTAATCACAGAATGCAGTCGCTTCAATAAATACATTGAAACTTATCCTGCATCTTTTTGTCTGCCTTCGCATGTGTGAAACTTTGTGTAATTGATAGAAAAGGGTATGATCTGTCAACAACGACTTACCTGAGGAGTCAGAGTGCCATGTTTCTAGGCTGCCACAAATCACCTTTACGTTCTAGGTTTGGGTGAGGCGCTGCTAGCTAGCTGGCAAAGTCAGGCTAACAGCTTCCGGTCGGTGTAGGACTATCTCAGTCACCCACAATCTGTGGTGCCTTAACCAAGCAGTCTTACCCCATGGCAGGAGTCCTACGACATGGCACCACCAACGTTTTGTCAGGTGCTAATTTAACAGATTTCCAGAGTATTTTTCTCCTCCATGCTAAAAGTACCATAATTACCTTTATTAGGAGACATCTGTGGTGTTAAGGAAATATCCTCCACAGCTAAATCTTAGGCTGCATGTTGTTCAAGCTTGTTCCTTAAAAACATTCCCCTGTTTGGTGCTCCCAACTCTGATCCCTATCTTTTGATATCGTGGATGCATGACCAGTAAATATAACAGTAAACTGTAGACAACCAGTCACACAGTTTCTACTTGCTGATGGAATCACTGATGAGGGTAGGGATGTTAAGTTCATGGTAGAGGCACACAGAACAGAAATGTTTTACTCATGGGTCACCTTTCCTACAGTCAACACAGATACAAATACATTCTATGCATACACAGTTACAAATATACTTCAACGATACAGAGCTTACTAATATTTAGAGATACCTCTAACTTATCAAGAACAACAAAACTGGTTCAAAGGTGCCCTCCTACATGTAATACAACACGTTAGGTTAAGTCCTTAAGCAATGACGGACCTACATGGCCAGCATTGGCTACATCCTAATGTACGAAATACGCCAGTAGAAGAAATACGTACTTTATACAACAATCATGTTGACATCTAAAGATGCTTAATACAATTCATAATGCAGACTTTAAACACTGCCCCAGCAAGGTCTTCTCCAGCTGTAAATCAATTGGCCATAACAGGGATAAATCTGCAAACTGTCCATTCAATAATGGGAAAAGCACCTGCCAAAATAGGAGGAAATTCAGTTTTGGATTGCACAAAAAAAAAAAACAGCTGGAAACAGTGTTTCCCCATTTGGGACCCAAATATAAACATAGAAGTCTCAGAATGTGCTTGCCTTTTGGAATGGTTCCCTGTGTGGAAGACTGTGCCACTTGGAGCTCAGTCTTTGCTGCAATATATACCACTAGGCGTGGTACCCCGACACTTGTGAATCTTCCGAACGTTTTAAAGCAAATTCAAAGTGAACACTGGGCAGCCACTGCTCTGGATTTGGGAATGAAACGGATGTGCAACTTTGACACAGTGTCCTCAATTATTTCGAGGACTATTAAAGGGGAAGCAGCAGCTTTGGCAGTTTGTCAGCGGCTCTGGGATGTTCCTCTAACAAGATCAGGAACGTGAACTCCCTAAGATTATTTCTGAAAGTTACAGAAGTATAGGTTGGGATAGCTTGAGAATTAGACCAAATAAACCACAAGTACAAAGTAATATTAGTAAGGCTAACACTAAGCAAGTGCAAGAGGGCTTTAAAAAAAACACTGAGATAAAACAAAACTAATTGAGATAAAAGAAGCCAAAGAGGAGAATCTCTGCATTAAGAGACCTCAGAAAAACAGATATGATCTTAGAAATTGTGAAACTTCTAACAGATATCAGAATACTGATACTCACCCATCTCGTTACTTTCAGGACTCACCCAATAAACAAAGTGAGAGAGAGGAGGGCGGTTAGACCACTGAAATAAGTATGCAAAACCAAAAAAAGGAGTCACAACGCTCCTCTGAGACTGCCACGAATAAGAGAAACTTTCACAACAAAAACTGTAATTCAAAAAGAAAAAGTTTGCAGCAATTTCGGCTAAACGTGCCACGCATATTGAAAACATTATTGAAGAACCGGACATAGGCAGTGACTGTGCTAGACACATGGGCAGAGGTCATGATAATTTGCCAGAATCTTCAAGATGATCTATATCTGACAGCAACTTACGACTTCCTCGAAGTTGAAACTGCAGACAGGCACGTCTCCCCCCTCTATAGTGTCTAACAATTAAGAATACAATATGAGGGAGATATAGAGTACACCATTAAAGTAATCTTCTGTGGGTAACACTAAATGATGATATATTATTGGCAGAAGAGGGTTGGCCTCCTGACTTTGTCCACATGCTCCCACAAGAGGAAGATGTAGTTTTGCCTTCTTTCGCAGTCCTTGTGCCAGGCACAGTAAAAGAAGAGTATGCTGCAGATTGGGCTTTGGCGCAGGCACCAGCACAATACCACAACCATGTGGTGTGGGATAGGCATTCCCCCTACCACACTATTTTGATAAGATCAATTCCACAGATACATCCTCAATATCCCATTCAACATGAGGCTGAAGCACCAGTGAGCGAAATTTTCTCACAACTTGAGTACCAGGGATTAATTGAACCCTGTTTCTCTCCTACGAATAACCCTCTGTTTCCCGTAGCAGAGCAGGATCATTCATATATAATAGTCTTCATTTACAGACCCTTAAATAGTCACACATGCACATTTGCCATACAAAATTCACATAGCACAGCAATAAAAAACAATAGAAACTACAAAACAACCTTATGCATTTCCCCATGTTTTTTCCTGCCAAAATCCAGTTCCTGAAAGACGGGACTTAAGCGCCTACCTTGAGCTAGGCTCGCAAAGAAGATTTTGCTCTTTACCCCAAGGGCATAGGAACAGTCCAGAATTGTTTTCAACCTGTGTGTCATCATGATGCTTGATACTGATCCTGAGGCATTGTCCTATATACATGACACCTATCTGACGGATGAATCGCATTGTTTTGGGATTCACCGCATAGGGCAACAAATTCAACGTCAAGAAAACATAAATTGCTTTTCTAAGTGTCCTATTCTTAGGATACAAATTATCAGATGAAGGTAAGAGCATGGCTCCTCAATTTCTAGAGAAATGTACACAATTACAACTGCCAAAGGCCATCAAGAAACTGCTGCCATTGCTGGGTTTCTTTAACTTTGGCAGAACATACATTCCAGAATATGCACAATGCATAAAACCACTTTATGATTTAGTATGTCCAGACTTCTAAAGCAAACACTGGACACCACAACACACACAAATTCGTCGAGAATTGCAGACTGACATGCTTAAAGCAAAACATTTGCACACACTTGACAACACAACATATTTGGTAAGCTGGGTAATTCCTCTGCCAACGGGTTCACCTATGTCACATTCAATGAAGGGAACGCTGAACCCATAGCACACAAATCACACTTGTACTCCAACACTAAACAGCATTTTACACCAACAGAAAAAATACTGACTGCTGTTCAGATGTCGGTCATCAAGGAGAGACCACTAGCCCAGGGGAAATGCATTGTTGTTTTTACAGCGATACAAGCCCTTGAGGCTGTTACAAAAGCAAGCATACAGAACGCAAAAGCATTACATCCATTTTGGAATCAATGGGCTACCTAATTAAACTACAACTGATGTCTATTAAGTTTTTGATCCAAAGCTTCAGGCCCAAGAATTTCTCCAGCACGCACTAGAATGCCCCATGTCTGCTAACATTCAGCCTCTTGATTAATACTAAATCACCATTTACACTGATGGCTCAGCACAACCAGCTGTCAGTAACAATACTCAGTGGCTTGTGCATTCATATGTAGAGTGACGAGGAATGGTGAATTCCACCCTCAACAAACCTACATGCAGACCCTAGAGAACTGCACAGCACAACTTGCAGAGCTGAAGGCTCTAATTTTTGCACTGGAAAACACAGATCCTGAACTTTATACCTTGATTGTGTGGGATTCATATTACTGTTTCCAGTCCTTTAATGAATACTTACAGTACTGGCACCTTAATGGATTCAGAGACTCCAAGGGCTCATGTAGTACATACATTGGGTTACCAAAGTGTCATTGGCTGATGAAGCTGCCAAATCTGTCGTAGCTACAGATTCTGTTGCTATAATTACTTGTTCCCATATGAGGTTGGATGATGAAACACTGGCTGCTGTGAAAGCCTTGGCTGGATGGCGAGCCCTTACCAAAAGCATATCCTGCAAAATATTCCTACCACTTAACTGCTCAAAACATTACCTTCGCAACAATACCAGGAGTGGGTGATCGCATGATTCCCAACCAAGACCAGAGATTAGATCTCATCAACGCAGTGCAGGAAGGGGTTGCTTTTGCCCATGCTGGTGTGGCAGCTACATCTCACTCTTGCAGAAGCGCTATTGGTGGCCTGGTCTATACAAAACCGACCAAGCAGTATGTCCTTAGTTGTGACATTTGCCAACAAATTGAAGGCTCCACAATTCAACGCTCACAGCAGACACCCTCTTGACTTCCTACAAATAACTGCAATCTATGTATCTGGACCATTGTGGTCCCTTACAACCAGATGGTCATATAAATATACTTGTCATTGTTGATTCATGTTCTAGATTTCTATGGGTATGACCACAATGATTGGCTGACGCTCAAACGGTTATTAAAGATTTGCAAGTCTTTATTGGGACATATGCAATTGTAGCATTTCACGTGGACCAGAGCCACGCCATTGCCTCCAGGGCCTTCAGGAACACCATTGCAATAATATGTGTTGGGGTGCATTACTTTTCTCCATATCATCCTGAGGTAAATTCAATTGTGGAACAATTTAAAGCAATCCTTAACAGTTAGGGTATTAGGGTCAGGTCGTAGTTGGCTCCATCACCTGTACTGAGCCAGAGAGCACTAAACAATCTGCCCAGAAGGTCTTTAGGAGGATGTACCCCTTATGAAGTCCTGTTTGTAATATCTATGTATGTCCTTGATCTTGATGGCCTCGGTGTGGTGATAACAGAAATACCATTTGACATAAATGAACATATCATTGTTTTACAGAAAATGCAACAGTCCTGTGATGTAAATTCATCAGCATATGCCACCACCTTGGGAATGGGGGGTTTGCCACCATCCACACGCTGGATTCCTAAAGTTGGGGATCTGGTTTGTAAAAAGATACCTATGATCAATGAGTTTTGCCCATCATACCAAGCACTGGTTCCAGACCTGGGAATACACGTTACCAAAACTGTTATTCTACCACCACTGCCTGGTTCTCATGAAAACAGATTTGTTTCATTTGACAATGTCAAATTGCACCATGTGGCCGATCCTGCACAGTATCAAAGGCAGCTTAGGGGTCCAGGAGAAGTAGTGCAGCAACTCCATTGCAGTCGACTGTGTTTTTAAGATCATCCCAGATTGCTATGAGCGCTGATTCAGTGCTTCTTCCTGGGGAAAATCCAGTTTGGTAGTCTGAAAGTATGATGTTGTCTTCAATGAATTGTGACATCTGGGTGAATGCTGCTGTTTCCCAGGAAAGGTCCATTTGTAATTGGTCTGTAGTTGTTGGGATCATTCAGGTCTCTGCTTGTTTTCTTTAAAACCGGACATGTGTATGCCTTTTTCAGGTCTTCAGGAAAAGGAAAGAGTTATTATTGATTCTTGTTACAGGTGTGGCAGCAGAAGTAGAAAAAACAATGTTCTTGAAGATGTGTGGTGGACAAGGGTCAGAAGGGCAGCTGCAAAGCCTGCTCGTTTTGACCAAATCCATAAACTCACCTTGTGATATTTGTTTGAAGGAGTGCAGAGGCTGACTGGGCTGGTTACGCTTGGAAGGGATTTTAGGAAAGGGTTTGGTGCTGATGTTTCTTTTCTGTTTTAAATAGGAGTCCAATATGTCTGCCTTGATTGTGTAATGAGTTGCTAGTTTGTTAAATCTTGAGTAGCAGGATGACTTCCTTCCATGCATTTAGATTTTCAAAACTCACTGAGAATTTTATAAAATTATTTAGTTGCAGATTTAGCACTCAAAATTCTGTATGAGTTGTACCTTTTTAGCTTTTTTGATTGATTTGTATATTCTGTTACGTTTGTGTAGCTGTTGTTAATCTTGAACGCGGTTTGTTTTGAACGAGGTCCATTGCAGCCTTCTGATTTGTTGCTTTACATTTTTAAGTTCTGTGTTTCTCCAAGATGTTGTTTTTCTTTTGCCTTGTTTAGTTTTTTCTGAGTGGCTTTAGGATTTCAAAACCTTCCGGTAGCCACTTAAAGATTTGGAACAGAATTAATTGTGTTTAGATCTGTGTTGGTGTTAGTTGTGTTTCTAAGTCTTCAAAATTGAGTTTGCTTGCATGGTCGATAGATGCATGCATGTAAATGATGATCTATGCACAAGAAGAGGTGGAAGATCAATTAAATAGGGAGCAAGCAAATGAGACTGACAAGAAAATTAGCCAATGGTAAGCAATAGGCTGTCCCAAAGCCTATTGCAAGGTTCAAAATTGTCTGCAATAAGTATTTGACAACAGCTAAATGAAGTTTGTAGGCAAGACCTAACAAGGAGACAATCTGATTGTTGGCATTCATGTCTCTGCCTATATGGTGGTGCTACCCTCATGGACAGCCCTTCTACCAAGTTCAAATGAAGTGTTAGTGCGTTTTTCATACTTTCTATTAACAAGCCTGGGGATCAGGGAAGAAAATGAGTTACTTACCTGTAACTTTAATTCTCCAGTATTGGAATCTTTCATAGATTCACATGCTTGAATCATTCCCCGTCATCGGGATGGGAGTCCCTGGTACCTTTAATTAAGTAGTACTAACATAGGTTAAACCTAAAGGCCCTTAGGCCTGTCAGTTTAGCGCTCTATCAGTCATTTTAAGAAAAAAAGGACCAAACTTAAGGCCCCACCATCAGGCAACACCACTATCAGGCGACACCACCCTCTAGAACCTTCCTGAGAGACGCTCCATTTCCTCAGACTTTCTAAGCACAAGTGCATAGAGGATATAAGCGATAAAAGAGGTGATGGTGAGCTTCTCCCGGGAGGCGGGCGGGTCGTATGTGAATCTATGAAAGATTCCAATACTGGAGAACTAAAGTTACAGGTAAGTAACTAATTTTCTTACTCCATTATTGGAACTTTCATAGTCACATGCTTGAATCAGAGTAGTAAGCAGTGTTGATGGACATTGTAGAACGTGCATCTCTTTTCCATACATAAACTCACTGCATGTCTAAATACACATATACATAACTTACAATTCTAAACATTTGATATTAGACTTTTTAATAGAGTTTACAAATCATTTAAAAGCCTTTTTTTTTTTTTAACAGACAATGTTCAGATCTGAATTGAGGATCGTGGGATGAGAGATATAGCTCACTTTACTGAAAAAGATTTCTTAGGACAGCCTGGCCCATCACTACTTCTCCTTGAGACAATGCATCCAAGTAGTAATGTCTGGTAAATGTATGGCAGCTTTTCCAAGTTGCTGCCCTACAAATGTCCTGGAGCAGTACACCTGCAAACAGTGCTATGGATGAGGATACTGCATGTGCTAAATGAGCACGAACAGAGGTTTGCAGTGGCTTGCCCGCTGCTTGATGGAAAAATTGGATTGCTGAAGAAATTCGTCTTGCGATGCTCTGTTTGCAAAGCAGCTGACCCCGTCTGGGTGCACTGAAAGCCACAAATAGTTGGCTGGTTTTGCGAAATGCTTTGGTCCTGTACAGATAGAATTTAATGCATCTTTTAATATAAGAGTGTAGAGCCTTCTCCGCTGGAGTTGGAGGATTTGGAATTTTTTTTTCAAGATTAAGGGCTTATTTAAATGGAAGTCTGAGGGGACTTTTGGTATGAAACGCGGGTTTGTGCGCAAGATTATTTTATCTTGTTTGATTTGTAAAAAGGGATCTTGTATAGATAGTGCTTGTATCTCACTGACTTGCCTGGCCGATGTTAGAGCAATAAGGAAAGCCATCTTCCAGGGAAATAAATATCGTACAAGCTCTATGGATTAGTTCAAATGGTTGCTTCACGAGTTGCGCAAGAACAAGGTTTAGATTCCAGGAGAGAGGAGGAGGTCTGAAGAGTGGAAAAACTCTGAAGAGCCCTTTCAGAAATCGTTTAATCAATATGGAGGACCATAACTATGGTGAAGAACCTGACGGTCTATAAGACGCAATCGCTGCCAGGTGAACCCTTATGGAGGACTGGGCGAGGCCTGAGTGCACCAAATGCAGCAAATAAGGCAATATTTGTTGCGGTGATGAGAAATAGGATAAATCTGTGGCTGTTGGCACCACAAACAAAATCTCTTCCATTTACATGAATAAGTTTTGTTGGTGCTAATTGCTCTGGCCCTTGACAGTACATCTCTGCACTCCTGTGAAATGTTTAGATGTGCAGACTCAAGGTGCTCAGGAGCCATAGTGACAACTGCATTGATTGAGGATTCACTTGCAAGACTCGTCTGTTGTTCATCGTCAGCAGATACAGAGATATTTTCAGTGGGATGCAAGGCTTCACTGACAGGACAAGAAGCTCTGTGAAACAATGCTGGTGAGACCAATATGGGGCTAATAGTATCAGTGTGTATGGTTCCCTCTTCATTTTGGTTAGGACCTTCGAGATCTAGGGAATGGGCGGAAAAGCGTAGGTAAAGATTCCTGACCATGCTATGGAAAGCACATTCCCCCCATGATCCCCGTTGGTGATGCCAGCTTGCGTAGTGTTGGCATTTAGTGTTTGACCGGCTGGCGAAGAGGTTGAGGTTGGGTGTTCCCCACTAGGAAAATATATGGTTGACTGTAGACTGGTCCAGTTCCCATTCATGACAGACTGATTTTAGTCTGCTGAGCGAGTCTATCTTGTTCTGAATGCCTGGAAAATGAACTGCTGTTATGAGTATTCCATGCTGCATGGTCCAGTTCCATATCACCTGAGCTTCCTTGGAGAGAGGAAGGGATCTTGTGACCCCCTGTTTGTTGATGTAGTGCATTGTAGTGGTATTGTCTGTTCTTACCACCACGTCTGGATCGTCTATCTTTGGGAAGACCGCCTGCAAGGCTAAGCAAACTGCTTTTAGTTCTAGAAGATTGATGTGCATTGTTTGAAACAATGGTGGCCATTTGCCACTTATCTGCAGGTCCTGCAAAAATGCTCCACAACCCTCTAATGAGGCATCTGTGGTGATAACCCATGGGACTGGGCAACGAAGAAATTATAGGCCAATGGAAAGACGATGTTTCTGAGACCACCATACCAGAGCCTTGGTGATGGCCGGAGTGATCTTTATGTTATCTTCGAAGCTTCATGAGACCTGGAGCCATTGCACACTGAGATGTTCTTGGAGAGGGCCTATTTTGAGTCTGCAGAATGGAACTAGAGGGATGCATGAAGACATCCTCCCAAATAACTATTTATAAGGGTGTATTGAAGTGGATTCTTTTCTTTGCACTGCCTTTGCCAGAGATAGCAGTCTTTGTTGTCTTTCTACAGTAGGGCAAGCAATGCTGGATTGAGTGTTCAGGTTTGCCCCTAAAAGTTATTGTGCATGATCACTGTGGCTTGGATTTCTCCCAATTTATAGTTAGACCTAAGCTGTTGAGTAAGGCAAAGCACTTTCTTGTTGACCTGCGTGCTGCTGAGAAGGAGTTTGCTTTTATCAGCCAGTCTAAGTATGGGAATACTGGATGTTTTCTTCTTCTGAGAAAGGCTGAAATAGGAGCCAGGCACGTTGTGAATATCCTGGGATCTGATTTTAGGCCAAATGAGAGAACTCGAAACTGAAAGTGGCTTCTGACTACCATAAATCATAGGTACTATCTGTGGGCTGGATAAATTGATATTTGGAAATATGCATTCTTCAGGTCTAGGGTAGACATAAAGTCTCTCTGGTCCAATCAGAGAAGGACATCCTGTAGAGTTATCATGCGGGACAATTGTTTTTTCAAATAGGTGTTTAATTCTCTGAGATTGAGGATCAGTCTCCAGTCCTTCCATTTTTTTTTTGCGAATGAGGATGAATCTGGAGTAAAATCCTTTCCCTTGCTGTGACGGTGGCGCCCTTGGGGAGCATTTTGCTGAGCTCTCTCCTGAGGTGGTGCAGATACTTTGGGGAAGTCTTGTGAGGAGGATTTGAATGAGGTATTTGGAGCAATTCCAGTGTGTGTCCACACTTTACTAGTTGTAAGATCCACTGGTCCGATGTGATGTTTTGCCATTGCTGGAGAAATGAGATTTTTCCACCTAGATTTGGTAGTAGATGTTTGCTGGTAGCCAGAGCCCTGGATACATCATGCTCTGAGAGCAGAGTCTTTAGTTGGACGAGCTTAACGTCCTCTGATGGTAGACCTATTGTAAGCACTTGCGGAGGTGGGCTTTGGGAGTATTGCTGGTGAAACTGTTGGGTGGTGGATGCGAACGACAGATATCTAAACTGCTGGTAGCTTCCCCTATATGAAGGCATTCCACATCCTCTTGTGGCATGAAAGGAAGACTTTCAAAACTGCAGTGTTCCCAAAGATTTTGCCGTCTCTGTATCGGATTTTATCGACTGTAATGCCTCGTCATTAATTTTGCCAAAAAGCGCTTGACCATCAAATGGAAGGTCTAGTATTTTATGCTGTACTTCCGGACAAAATTATGTGGCCTTCAACCAACCTTGCCTTCTGAGGACAGCAGCTCCTGCAAGCTGACGAGACTCAGTAGTGGCTATGTCCATCGCACAGTCCATTATCTCTGCCCTCATGTAGTATCTTTTTAGCTTCTGCTTTAACGTCCTCCGGCAGTTGATCAACATATGGGGCGATGTCAGTCCATAATTGCCAGTCATATCTGGCTAACACTGTAAGGGAGTTAGCCGCTCTTACAGTTAAGACAGGACATTGCGGAAAATCATTTGCATATATTGTCCAATCGTCTACCTTCCTTATCCGGAGGTGCGGAAATTGGCATAGAACAGTGATACTCATAGTACGGCTCGGGGGGCGCAGGTGGCCCTCCTGACCGTTACATGCGGCCCAGCAGCACTGGGCTGCTCTTAACTAGACTCGGCACGAACATTAAAAAAATGTAAATAAACAGGCAAGCATTTATTTAAGGTGAGTTGAAGGTAAAGAAAAGAGATAAGAGAGGGGTTCTGTACAATGTAACATCAGAAACACCTTCATTTTTAAAGACATATTTGAAGCAAAAATGTAAAAGCACAAACAATTCTGCTCAAAATTCAAAAAGTGTACTTCATTAACACGCAGAAACTTCACCTTAGTACACCAGATTATATCAGTGCATTGAAGAAATATATTTTTTCATAGTGATAATTTTCTAACCACAATTTAGAAACATTCACTCCCCCATCTCCCACCCCGACAACAATGCCTTTGGTGAGCTAAGAGGCAAGTCAGCTATGTGCACTCTTTCGGTGGCCTAGGTTTCAATTATACAAAAACATTATAGTTTATTACATCAAACACAAAAAGGTTTTGTGAAGCACACATCCTAAAGTCATGCGAGGTCCTCATATGTGATAACGGCAAAAAAAGCAGGGAAAGTGAAATAAGACATTTGCTTAGGATCAGACAGTTTGGTTAAGTGGAGAAGCTGTGATTATTCCCAAGTTTATGGTTTCACGTTGTGCTATTCAAACACTAGAAGTATAACTTTGCGTCCCTTACACCCACTTTACTACCAACCCCCAACTGCCATCAGTGCAGCCCTCAGTCACATAAAAAGACCAAACTCTGCGGCCCCTGTGAAAATGTTTGCGAGTACCCATGGCGTAGAAGGATTTTTGGATCTTCTCTGGGCTGTTTGTGTTACCATCGAATCTGGGTGAGGGTGACCAGCCAAGCATGCTGGGGCATCTTCAGGTGCTTTGTACTTTTTATCCAGGCGTGGAAGCACTGCTATGACCGTCGCTGGGTTTTGCATGACTTTCAAACCTTCCTCCCATATGTAACTGACTAGTGGCATGGAGCATACTGATTTTTGGGATGGCTCCTTAAAGTCACAGAGAAAGCAATCAGTTTTCTTGGATGGCATGGGAAGTGCAAAATGCTTAGCAGCCTTTTCCAAAAGATTATGGAATCCTCCGATGTCCTCTGGAGGTTAAGCTACCTTTCAAGGTGAAGGAGAAGGTGGAGCTGGGATAATATATTCGTCCCACTCCGAAAGGTTGTTGAGGAGCTCACCTTTCTCTTGTTCTCCTTCCGATATATCAGTCTCATGTGGGAGGGTCATATCAGGTGTGGCCACATTTGTCAATGGTAGAGTGGTCGGCCTCCGATGCGGGGTGCCTACCCGAAAAATTGGAGATTGGAGAGGTTGCACCTCTTCTGTAGCAGGAAAGCGCCTACTATAATCAGTTAGAATTGCTCGCAAGTCAGATATTAAAATGTTTGGCATATAAAAATCCTCTTGATATGCTTGATCACTTGCATAGTATTGTTGGTCATAAGCTTCGCTATCATCATCGTCCTCCTGGTACTTTACATTCAACTGTGAGGGACTGTGTGCTGTTCCAAATGGACCCTCATCAACAGATTCGTCGTCACCCTCCAAGAGGTGCACTGGTATTAAAGGTTTTTTTTTACTAGGAGAAGTATGCTCCGGTGTAATTTTTGTGGTGTCCTGTATGTTATGAACTTTTTCCCTAGTTGACGGTGTTGTGGAGAGCTCATCAACTGTGTCGTAGATGCCTTCATAGGCGGCGTGACAGGAGCACTCGTCGATGCTGCCTTCGTTGCTGCAGATTTTAAAGATATTTTAACCGTCAACGGTTTCGTGGTGGAAGCTACCATCAACAGGGTCATCGTCGATGAAGACGGTAATGCAGAAACCATGGTTACCGTCGTAGACCATGAAGGAGTATAGGTCTTCACTGACAATGATGACGTCGTCGTTGGAGGGGCCATTGTCGGTATTATTACAGAATACATCATCGACAATGGAACAGATCTCGTTGTTGCTGTCGTTGCCGAGGATGTCGGCGACTGTGGGGATTTGACAAGTGGTCTGTTGACTGTAGGAGCAGAGGAAAGTCTCAAACGACTCAGCTGACTTAGAAGGAGGCACAGAAGATGATTTTTAGCCCTTTCTGAACTGCTGAAATGTCCTCCTTCCTCCTTGCCGAGAATTTGTGAGAAGATAAAGAAGGGCTGCGGCCTTTGTAAAACCCTGATGTGGTCTTTTTGTAGGCCTTTCTTGGCTGCTCTGAGGAAGACCTTGAGTAAGGAGATCTTGCTCTTTTATGTGATCTCCTGGAAGATGTGTAGGAATCATCGCTCTCTGAATCAGAGACTGGATTATCTTTAGATTTATGTTTTTGCAGCCATATCAGCAATCTGCCTTCTCTATCCTTCAGGGTTTTAGAGGAGAAGGTACGACATACCTTGCAGTCCTTGGCAGAGTGGTCTGGTTAACGGCAGTGTAGGAGGCTGGCCTGGCTTGTAGTGGGTACCAAGGGGTACTTACACTCTGTACCAGGTCCAGTTATCCCTTATTAGTGTAGAAGAGGTGTTTCTAGCAGCTTAGGCTGATAGAAGGTAGCTATAGCAGAGCAGCTTAGGCTGAACTAGGAGACATGCAAAGCTCCTACTATACCACTGGTGTCATATGCACAATATCATAAGAAAACACAATACACAGATATACTAAAAAATAAAGGTACTTTATTTTTATGACAATATGCCAAAAGTATCTCAGTGAGTACCCTCAGTATGAGGATGCCAAATATACACAAGATATATGTACACAATACCAAAAATATGCAGTAATAGCAAAAGGAAGTAATGCAAGCAGTGTACAGTTACAGTAGATTGCAATAGGAGCACATAGGTATAGGGGCAACACAAACCATATACTCCAAAAGTGGAATGCGAACCACGAATGGACCCCAAACCTATGTGAGCTTGTAGAGGGTCACTGGGACTGTAAGAAAACAGTGAGGGTTAGAAAAATAGCCCACCCCAAGACCCTGAAAAGTAGGTGTAAAGTGCCCCTATATTCCCCAGAGAGCACAGAAGTCGTGATAGGGGAATTCTGCAAGGAAGACCAACACCAGCAATGCAACCAAAGTGGATTTCCGGACGAGAGTACCTGTGGAACTAGGGGACCAAGTCCAAGAGTCGCGACAAAGTCGAGAGTGGGCAGATGCCCAGGAAATGCCAGCTGAGGGTGCAAAGAAGCTGCCACCGGATGGTAGAAGCTGTGGATTCTGCAAGAACGAAGAGTGCTAGAAACTTCCCCTTTGGAGGATGGATGTCCCATGTCATGAAGAAGCTTGCAGAGGTGTTCCCACGCAGAAAGACCCCCAACAAGCCTTGCTAGCTGTAAGGGTCGCGGTTAGGGTTTTTGGGTGCTGCTATGGCCCAGGAGGGACCAGGATGTCGCCACTTGGATGAGGAGACAGAGGGGGCGCCCAGCAAGTCAGGGAGCCCTCACAGAAGCAGGCAGCACCCGCAGAAGTACCGGAACAGGCAATTGGAAGAGGAGTGAACCAGAGTCCACCTGAAGTCAGAAAAGGGAGTCCCACGACGTCGGAGGACAACTCAGAAGGTTGTGCACTGCAGGTTAGAGTGTCTGGACCCAGGCTTGGATGTGCACAAAGGAAATCCTCGAAGAGTGCACAGGAGCCGGAGCAGCTGCAAATCACGCGGTACCCAGCAATGCAGTCTAGCGTGGGGAGGCAAGGACTTACCTCCACCAAACTTGGACTGAAGAGTCACTGGACTGTGGGAGTCACTTGGACAGAGTTGCTGAGTTCCAGGGACCACGTTCGTCATGCTGAGAGGGGACCCAGAGGGCCGGTGATGCAGTCTTTTGTTGCCTGCGGTTGCAGGGGGAGGATTCCGTCGTCCCACGGGAGATTTCTTCAGAGCTCCTGGTGCAGAGAGGAGGCAGGCTACCCCCAGAGCATGCACCACCAGGAAACAGTCGAGAAGGCGGCAGGATCAGCGATACAATGTTGCAGTAGTCATCTTTGCTACTTTGTTGCGGTTTTGCAGGCGGCCTGAGCAGTCAGCGGGAGATCCTTTGGCAGAAGGTCAAGAGAGAAGTGCAGAGGAACTCTGGTGAGCTCTTACATTCGTTATCTGAAGAATTCCCCAAAGCAGAGACCCTAATTAGCCAGAAAAGGAGGTTTGGCTACCTAGGAAGGAGGATAGGCTAGTAACACAGGTAAGAGCCTATCAGAAGGAGTCTCTGACGTCACCTGCTAGCCCTGGCCACTCAGAGCAGTCCAGTGTGCCAGCGCACATCTGAATCCAAGATGGCAGAGGTCTGGGGCACGCTGGAGGAGCTCTGGGCACCTCCCCTGGGAGGTGCAGGTACGGGGAGTAGTCACTCCCCTTTCCTTTGTCCAGTTTCGCGCCAGAGCAGGGCTGGGGGATCCCTGAACCGGTGTAGACTGGCTTATGCAGAGATGGGCACCATCTGTGCCCATCAAAGCATTTCCAGAGGCTGGGGGAGGCTACTCCACCCCAGCCCTGACACCTTTTTCCAAAGGGAGAGGGTGTAACACCCTCTCTCTGAGGAAGTCCTTTGTTCTGCCTTCCTGGGCCAGGCCTGGCTGGACCCCAGGAGGGCAGAAACCTGTCTGAGGGATTGGCAGCAGCAGCAGCTGCAGTGAAACCCCGGGAAAGGCAGTTTGGCAGTACCCGGGTCTGTGCTAGAGACTCGGGGGATCATGGAACTGTCTCCCCAATGCCAGAATGGCATTGGGGTGACAATTCCATGATCTTAGACATGTTACATGGCCATGTTCGGAGTTACCATTGTGACGCTATACATAGGTAGTGACCTATGTATAGTGCACACGTGAAATGGTGTCCCCGCACTCACAAAGTCTGGGGAATTTGCCCTGAACAATGTGGGGGCACCTTGGCTAGTGCCAGGGTGCCCACACACTAAGTAACTTAGCACCCAACCTTCACCAGGTGAAGGTTAGACATATAGGTGACTTATAAGTTACTTAAGTGCAGTGGTAAATGGCTGTGAAATAACGTGGACATGATTTCACTCAGGCTGCAGTGGCAGGCCTGTGTAAGAATTGTCAGAGCTCTCTATGGGTGGCAAAAGAAATGCTGCAGCCCATAGGGATCTCCTGGAACCCCAATACCCTGGGTACCTCAGTACCATATACTAGGGAATTATAAGGGTGTTCCAGTATGCCAATGTGAATTGGTGAAATTGGTCACTAGCCTGTTAGTGACAATTTGGAAAGCAGAGAGAGCATAACCACTGAGGTTCTGGTTAGCAGAGCCTCAGTGAGACAGTTAGTCATCACACAGGGAACACATACAGGCACACTTATGAACACTGGGCCCCTGGCTGGCAGAGTCCCAGTGACACATACACTAAAACAACATATATACAGTGAAATATGGGTGTAACATGCCAGGCAAGATGCAATTCTGGTGAGGGTCTTCAGAGTGTAACTTCTTTTTTCCAAAGGTCTTGCAGGATCTGAATAAGCCCTTCTTCTTGTTAGACATGGTGGAGGCCTTATCAGCCATCAGTCAGAATTAGTTGTGAAGAGTATAACTTTCTGGGTATTCCAAAATAGAGAAGAGCAGAGCAGAGCTCTGAGGAGACTTCCTAGCACGACGTGCCGTAGAAAATCTGAGGAACTGGAGCTTCTTTCAGCAAGGTTCTAGAGGGTGGTGGCGCCTGATTGGTGGGCCCTTAAGTTTGGTCCTTTTTTTCTTAAAATGACTCCAATAGAGTGCTAAACTTAGAGGCCTAAGGGCCTTTAGGTTTAACCTATGTTAGTACTACTTAATTAAAGGTACCAGGGACTCCTATCTCGATGACAGGGAATGATTCAAGCATGTGAATTTATGAAAGTTACAAAACTGGAGTAATTATCTTACAGTGAAAATCAAGTGGCTAAGGAAATAAATTATTTTTCAACATTGAGTACACCCGTTCTTCCCCCACCTTCTTCAGCTAATCAAACTTTCCCAATCTGCTTTTTTATTAATCGTTTTCACTTTTTCTTCTTTTCAGCCCACCAATTTTATCACCATTTCCTGCACTCTTGAACATTATGCACTGTTTAAAATGTTGATTCACTAAAGGCCTGCAGGGAAAACAAAACTGAAATTGCTTTTAGAGGAAGTTGATGCACAGGCTGTATATTAGAGTCTTGCTGACTTGTTTTAGGCAGAGGGGAAAACATTTATAAAAAGGTAAGTATTTGTTTAAAGCTGGAGGCAATGGGATGGGGGAGGGATGTTAGTCCAGCTCTTCATTTGCCTGAGGTAAGGGCGACGTCCCTGAAACCATAGTACAACTAAACTATAATTACCAGTGCAGAAAGCAGGTATCTGAAAGTAGGCTCACAGTTCTGGAGATAAAGCCAGTAGCATATAAGCCTCCAGGAGCTGGTTAGTCCAGGCGAATCAAAGTCCTTCCATAAAATACCACTCTAGACGACTAGCACCAGGCAGCACAACACCACAGCTAAAAGGTGCCAGCAGGGTCAGATTGGCCTAAAGGGCAATCAAGCAGATCTCAAAGAACTTTTTGGGCTTGTTTTATGGACTGGTGGGTAGGTTTTTTACTGTTAATTTCACTGCAAGCTCAAATCCATGGAGCCCTCCATACCTTGAAAAGCAACTCTACAGTATGTCTTTACAAGGTTAAAACTGACAATTTGCAAACATGGGCCATTTTTTTTTTTTAAATCAAGCTGATTCACTAACGGGGCCCACTTTAATTGCGGTACCAGGGTCTATTTTCTGTGCCAGCGCGAACCTGGGTACCAGCGACCAAGATCAGAATTTCAAAAGGAGAAAAAAACATAGGACCCAGACTAATTACAGAAGGGGCAATAGGCATGCCAACAAATACTACGCCTTCAGTGTAATACAGCTACAAAAGGTTTAAGCCATATGTTACAGAGGAGGACAGAAAACAGGAAGTAGCAGTTGTCACTTGACTGGCATCCATATCGGATTATGGAACCATAAAAAAGGAAATAAACAGTAATATCCTGGAGAGGGCTTGGGAAGGCTCTACTACTATTTCTTTGTTTTTTGTAAAAGAGCATCAACAACATTGGTAGTTGTGGCCTTGTGGTTTTGACTATATATTCAAGCTGTCTGCCTGCCTTTAAGTAATTTCATTGCTAGACGTCATTGAGTTTGGTAGTGCCTCGGATACTATTTGGCTCAGGCAGCAAATAATCTATATATTAGTCTGGTTAGGAAAATTGTTTCATGGTGATGTGAAATTAATTAACACAGTTTGTTGCCCACTGATTTGATAAATATGTGAGTACATGTTTAAAAAGTGAAACGCAGCAATGTTTTTTGTTTCATTTATTAAGTTTGTATCTTGGATAAGTTATCAATGGCTTGGTCAAATTGTCTACAATTGCAATGTTTGTTTCTTGGCTGCAAAATAATGTGGTAATCGTTTTCAGGAGAAAAAAAAAGTATTGCATGAAAGGGTTAGTTTGAGGAAGGGTTTGCAGGGATGAGTTTAAATGGACTAAATCCGACACGGAGACCCCTGAAAGATGGCAAGAAAATAGATATTGAGGTGGAAAACGTAGGAAGGAACCAAAGACCCAAAGTACACATTCACGTCTATAAATGATTACTCCAAGCTATTGGGGTAAAAAAAGAGATACTCACCACACAATGCAACAAATTACTATAGATATCACCGGTGCATCTATCCTGCGTCTTGCTAGGCTTTCACCTCTGGGGAAAGGAGAACCATGCAGACCTTCCTTGTTTATTGCCGTGCTGAGGCAAATCCCACCATCCGGGACCAGTGAAAGGAACTAATCTAGTAATGATGAAAACTCATCCATTCATATTTTTGAGAAACCAAACAGCGGGTGAAGGAAGGAGGCGCACCTCTGCGTGTGGAGAAAGAAACATGTGAACACAGCTATCTAACTGGGGCATTAACACACAGAAACGAGGCTTTTCTACTAGGTTAATAATGCAGTATTTCACCTGGGGCATGAAAAGAAAACCCATTAGTACAGCTGTTTAACTGCATCACCAGCAGTCAATGAACCGGATAACGAGGCTTTTCTACCAGGGCAATAATGAAGTATTTCGCCCGGGGCATTAACAGTACAGTACCCTTTAATGTAATTATATAAACATGACATTAAGCACTGCAAATTTGTACTAGGGTATTCTTAACTGCTTAGCGGGGCAGTATGCGCCAGATAGATTACCACCTATAAGTAAATATAGCGTAGAAACACACCTCATACGTGGCGCCAAATCTTCCCGCAGCGCTCTAAAGAACCCCCCTTACACAGTTAGTCCACGGTGGCATTAACGGGAGAAGAAGTTTAAAAGACAAAGGGCTATTCATCGAAGGCCTAATAGGGCACAGGGCATTAAGAAACCGAAGATACGATAACATGCCCCACCGGGGCATTAATGAGCATTTAGCACGATAACATATTTTAACAAGGCATTAACTAATACTGACCACCCTTCCAGTTTGCACTGAAAATAGCTGCGGCTTCGAAAAGGCAGTTCCAAAACCTGCGAGTTTCCAGAAATGTGTTCCGTTTTAAAATTACTGTCATTTTTTCTCACTGGCAAGTGACTCACCCGGTGTTTCTCCAGTGCAAACTAACATTCCAGTAGAAGATGAGGAGCGAAAAAGGGAGGCGACCATGATCTGATGAAACCGTAACCTGGGTGATTTGGCCTCTTTCGTGTCCTGGGCCAGGTATCCCTCACCAGGGCGGGCACTCACCTGAGCTGCCATCTCGTGCCAGTCCATGGGATGCGGCGTCCTGAAAGTGCATTTGTCTTCAGGGGCACCTCTGGTGCAGAAGAAAAGGGTTTGACAACTCAGTCGGGTCTTGCTAAGAGTAGCAGCAGGGAAGTAAACATATATGCTGTGTCTGTGCGCTCTCTCGCTTCTCTTATCTGTTAATTTTAGGATTCCGACCCGTACATTCTTTCTCTTGTAAAGGCCTCGGATGCACTTGGAGGCTGTTAGCGCTTACAGATATATACAATACCAGAACAGTAATCCACAGAGGGCTGTAGAAGGGGTGGAGGGGGCCCTGTCGGTACTCACATGAGATCAGCTGTCGGTGTGACTAGGTGGTGGTCGTGATCTGGCGAGTGGGGGGTGGGCGAAGCCGCGCGCGTCCAACCTGGCCAAGCAGAACCAGGCCAGGGAGCTTTGTGCCAAGGAGCCAGGGAAGGGCTGCAGCTGTTCTCCTGCTCCCCCTTCTCCGTCCCTGCCCTGGGTGGCCGAGCATGGGGAGGGAGGACGCCCGCTCCGCCTGGTTCAGTGTTGGGGGGCCAGGGGCAGGCATGGGAAGGGGGTTCGGCCGGGCTTCCTTCCGCCGGGATCCTTCCCTTCCCTCCAGGCTGAGCCGGGAGGAGGGGAGGGGATGGACGGATGGCTGCTGCGGGGCTCGTACCGATGCTGGGAAGGGTGGACAGGAAGGAAAAGCTACATTTCCAGACTGAGGAGCAGCGCGGCTCTTTAAAGGGACAGAGCGCGGTGTGCGCCTGGACCCACAGCGCCCACCGACAGTGGAAGTAGGCGCATGGTCACAGGGACCCCTGCATCTCACACTCACAGCCTCCAAGCGAAGCCCCGCTCCACTCTCACAGCTGTCTAATCAGAAGAGTGGAGGGTGGGAGTGTGACACCAGCGTGGGTCGGGGGAATACATGCCAGCTGCTGGGGTTTACATCCTTTGCGCACACTCACAGCCCCGTGTCATGGTTTTCAGCTAGTTCTGCTTTTGACGGCACAGGACCGAGGATGCTGGGTCTTGTAGTCCCGCACTCCGAATTATTCAGTCAATCTCTGCAGGCAGCGGTTTACCATCCCTGATGAGGCGTCGAAGCGCTTTGTTTACGAGTAGCACGCTACCCCAGAAAGCAGTATTACGGCAAAATAGTAGATTAGTAACATGTGCTTCTGTTTTACCTTGTGGATTAGTTGTGAATTTATTAAGTTTGTGCTCTCGAGTTCACGTGGGGTTAGTTGTAATTGGAGTAGTGATCAGCGCTTTAAATGGGCAGGTACTGTCCGGTACTGAGTACCTGCACTTCTTAAAGTAGAAAGGGACAGTGCCTGCACTTCTCAGCACGGCTTCAATACATTTACAGTTCTATATATCTATTTAAATCACTGATAGTGATGGAGCGATGAGAAGGGATTGGGAAAGGAGAAGTAGTAACTTGTTATTGGGAGTAGTTGACGTGCGCCCGTTGGGGGAATTGGCTAAACATGGAAAGGGGGGAGTTTGACAAGGATTTTTCTGAGTTATAGTACTGACAAAGGTTTGGGATGAGTCCGAAAGAAGTGGGATGGGACAAAGTATGGATAGAATAGATTTTTTTTTAGCAAGTAACTAAAATTAACACATACATGTATAGAGACTTAGCAACACATCTAAATATGTAGTGATATCCATGCGTACATATAGGCGTCTGACACTTCTTGAAGTTTTTGTAGAAGGCATAAAACCTATATATACACACAACACCTATTAACGTTTTTCGAGAAGTCATAAAATCTTCAGTATGCATCCAAATGAATTCAGAAGGAGCACTATTTACACGGCCTATGGTAAATACATATATCTGCTTATAACTGAAAGTATAGTACCAAGTACAGGACACATATATAACGACATCCTCATCTTTAAACCCTCACAAGCATATTTTCTCATGTCTCACTAGTACATATAACCGACACATATAAGCATTATACTTATTACTATTGATGTGCAAGGAATAAATCCTGGTATATACATACAAGTACATGCATGTAATAATAGTCGAACGTTCAGACATACCCATGTATGTTATGACTATATGTAGGCTGTATATGCATGATTCTTTTACTATTATAATGTATTTATTTATTTTTATATCAAAATATATAGTTATACACTTCTGTTATAGTTACTTTTCCCTGTAATCATATTTGCATACTCTGCTAGAAAGGAGCAGAAACCTATATGCTGACACTCATCTCTCTCTCTCTCTCTCTCTCTCTCTCTCTCTCTCTCTCTATATATATATATATATATATATATATATATACAAATATATATATATATATTTTTCCAAAGACCCAGCTGGGGCTGATCACAAATATCCACTTAGAGAGGCTAGTGCGCCGAGCGGGAAGCCAGGATCCTGCCTAAATCACCATACAGCTCTGTTATTTCTCGCAGACAGCAAAACGCACTCCAGGATCGTTAATGTTTGAAAGCAAAAGTTTTATTGGCAACACGTTTCAATTGTTGCAATCTTTCTCACAGCCATTTTGGAAACCCTGCCCCACTCCCCTTTAAAAAGAATTTTGTAACCAACAATAAAGTAAGAAAACAAACATTCACATTCACAGTGATTGAAGAAAGTAGACTCACGTCCCCATAAACAATTTGCCTGACAATTGGAAACAATACTAGAACAGCCAATTCCATACTTTTCAATATCCACATTCATGGCATTATCAAAATAAAAAAATGAATGAAAAATGAGTAGATTAATTCATAATCACAATTGCATTAATTTGAAACATTCTACCTATACATAATTAGAAATAAATGCATAATGGCCAAGTGGCCCTAGTTCCTTAACATGCCATTATTAACATGTATCCTTGGCCACTAAATGTTTGTCAGACTATGTCATGATTGATACAAAAATTATTAATAACTCCAGAAATACACACCACAAAAGGAGTGTCCCTACCACATAAATAAATTAGTCAAATCCAGATAATACATTCCCTCATACTCTCTGTGCATTTCCTGATTATGGAACAATTTTTCTCTCTCAACTAATAGGAAAAAAAAGTTCCTCATCTGAATTTAATCCTCTAGAAATACGACTGTTCAGGTAGATAATGTATTCTGACTGCAAAATCCTGAGTTTCTTCTCCCGCTCTCCTCCTTGTTTATTAAGGATGACACTGTCAACACCATAAAAAGACCAGTCATCAGTATTCCTGTTGTGAACCTGGGACCAATGGCTTGCCACAGGGGAGCTTTGATCAACATTTCTGATGGCACGCATGTGTTCCAATACCCTCTTCCGAATCAGAAAAATCGTGCTTCCTACATACCATAAGCCACAAGGGCATTCTAGTACAGAGACACAAAAGTCACTACTACAAATAATAAACTTGTTTATGTATCTAACTTTTCCAGTCGGTAGGGAGGAAGTCCAAATGTTTTTGCTTGCTCTACAATAGCCACATTTATATAAACCATGTTGTTCTGTCAGCCCCCCACCCACATCCTTCCTAGGATTCAAATTACTATGCACTAGCATACCCCTAAGGGAAGGGATTTCCTGTATGTAACTGAAGAATTTGATGATCGATCACTGGTAATCACAGAGTCAGATTTAACAAATGCCAGTGTTTCTGAGTCATCCTTCTAATCAGGTGTGATTTTGCATTATAAGTGTTGATCAGACAAATTTGATTAGACCCTTTCTTATTTTTAGCTCTGGGAAAGGGAAGTTCATCTCTGGTGCTCAGTTTCACCTTCTCTTTGGCATCATGCAGAACTTTCCTGGGGTAACCTCTCATCCTAAACCTGTCCTCCATCTTATGTTCTTCTTCCTCGTACGTGTGAGGGTTACACAGAGATTCCTTCACCTCTGAATTCTCCCCAGGCTTCGGACTAGATCCAAAGGATTATTCATGAGCAGTACCCCTGTGCACTGGTCAGCTCTGCGTGTCATCATCGGCATCTGCGCTGGAACTGATGTATGCTTCACCTATATAGGCGCCATCTCAGCGCATTGACGATAGTTACTTTTCATGACTTTCCACACAAGAATCAGAGCCATGAAGTGCACTGACATTGTTGTGCCCAAACTAGGGCCCTGAACGGGATCATCCTTAACCCTAGAAATCTGTCCGCAGAGCGGGGAAAAAATGGGTGAGTCGGTAAGGAATCTGCATCTAGATATTGTCTCTACCAGAGAAGGTGTTATTGAAGGTAAGTAACTTGTTCATCTGGTAGATACTTCTAGCCGCAGATTCCTTACCTTTGAATAGATACCCAAGCAATACCACCCCTGGCGGTGGGTCGGTGGACAAATTCCGAATAGGAAGTCCTGTAGGACTGAGCGGGTGAAATGCCTGTACCTGCACACCTGACTGTCCAGGCAGTAATGATTGGTAAAAATGTGCAGAGAGGTCCATGTTACTGCCTGGCAGATATCCAGGACTGGGACTCCAAGTGCGAATACGGTGGCAGCAGCCTTAGCTCTGGTGGAATGAGGTTGTAAGCCTTCAGGTGGCTGCTTCTTCTGCACTGCGTAACACATCTTGATGCAGAGATTGACCACTGAGAGAAGGTTTATTTCTGCACCACCTGACCTTTCTTCGCACCAACCAACCCCACAAAGAGTTGGTCATCCACCCAAAACTCTTGTGTGAGGTCAAAGTAGAACAACAATGTTCTTTTTGGGTCCAGGCAGTGGAGTTTCTTCTCTTCTTTACAAGGATGTGGGGGAGCATAGAAAGTGGGCTAGGTGACAGATAGGCCCACATGAATTGGTGTTACCACTTTCGTCAGGAAAGAGGTCCTAGAGTGAAGCATCAGTTTGTCCGGACACATGGATAAGAATGCAGGCTTGGAAGATAAAACTTGTAGCTCACTCACCCTCTGGGCTGATGTAATTGCCACCAGAAAGGCTGTTTTGATGGTGCCTTACTGAGGAAGGGTAAAAATAAAAAACAAAATGTCAGAAAGAGAAGCAGAAAGTGCGTCAATTTCCTTTTTTGCACAATATGATACCAATCACTTCCAATAGCATGAGTATACCGTCTCAGTGGAGGGACGCCTGGCTACCAGAATAACACTGTAGACTTCCAGAGGAAGGTCGAAACATTTCAACTACCGCTGCTCAATCTCCATGCAAGAAGGCAAAGAGATGACAGGTTCGGGTAGAGGATCCTCCCCTGCTGCTGCGACAGAAGATCTTCTCAAAGGGGCAGGCTTATCAGAGGAACAACACTCATATGAAGAAGCTTGGCATACCAGACTCTCCAGGCCCAGTCTGGCGCCACAAGGATGACTTGGGCCCAGTCGTTCCTGATCTTCTTGAGAACTCTGTGCAGGAACGGTATGGGTGGAAAGGCGTACAGAAGGCCCAAGCTACATTTGAGAAGAAAAGTGTCTCCAAAGCGAGAGCCACCTTGAAACTCCAGGGCGCAAAACTGCTGACATTGTCCATTCTTGGTGGAGGAGAACAGATATAACCAAGGCTCTCCCCACTGCTGAAAGAGACCTTGGGCCACCTCTAGGTGGAGACCCAACTCGTAATCCGCTAGGCATTGACAGCTGAATTTGCCCGCTCTGGTGATTTGGAATCACCTGGCATGTGTCATCAGCTGGACGCAAGAACCCATGAGGTCCAGCAGCATCAGAGTCAGTTCACCGAAACCCAGGATAGAAGCTGAAACATTGGTAACAAAGATTGAATATCCTGGACTTGAAGCTTGGGAGGGTAGCCCAAAACTTCACTGTGTCCAGAACAGCTGCAATGAAAGGGAGCATCTGAGAGGGAGTCATGTTTTAATTTGGATTGTTGATAGAGAACCCCAGTGAATGCAAAAGGTTTGCTGTAGTCTGGAGATGGGAGACGACAGCCTAGGCTGAGACTGCCTTCAATAGCCAGTCGTCAAGATAGGGGAAGACTGTCACCTCTGATCTCCGCAGATGAGCTGCAACCACTGCCATCACCTTGATGAACACCCGAGGGGAGCCGGTAAGGCCAAAAGGGAACATGGTGAATTGAAAGTGCCCGTGGCCTACCGTAAACCACAGGTAATGCCAATGGACAGGCAGGATGGTAAGTGAAAATAAACATCCTGCAAGTACAATGCTACTATCCAGTCTCCTGGGTCCAAGGCAGACAAGACCTAAGCATCCTGAACTTCTCCTTTTTTATAAAGTAGTTGAGGGTTCGAAGATCTAGGATAGGACAAAGAACTTTGTCCTTTTTGGGGACCAGAAAGTGGCAGGAAGAGCAAGCTCAACCCACTGGCACTGGAAACCTCTCTCTGGCTCCCTTGGCCTAGACAGTCATGACTTCCTCCCAGAGCAAGGACAAATGATCCTCCGTCGGCCGATCATAAGATGGAGGCATTGAGAGAGGGATACGGCATGGAACACACCATGGGAAATAGAAGCTCAACAGGATAGGGTGCTAAGTGAGGAACTTTGGGTCCCCTGTGGCCGGTGGTGGGCAATCGTCCTATTCACAGGAGCCCCTGTGCTGGGTTTGGACCAGGTTCCCAGAATGACATCGGGCTTCTTTGAAAGGGAGCAGGGGTTCAGAGTAAAAAGCTCCTGGTTGCAGCACCGCTACCAAGATGTTGGTCTTGGCTGCCACTGAGGGCAACTCAATTTCCAGGACCTCACCTGCCCTCTTAACCACCATATCTTAGGTCGCTCCCTCCTCTGTAGCCGAGGTACGGTAAAAAAGCATGCCGGTATCTGGAGACGTGTCCAGTCCATTAGCATCATCCTGTTCTTCACACCAGTCCATTTCCTGTTATTCAGGCTAGTATTCTAATGGGTCCAGTGACCCCTCCCATTCTTCCCTGAAGCCTAGGCCTTCAGATGAAGGCTGAGGCACCAACCTAGAACACAAGGTCCCTGTTGGTACCGGAATGAGCATCAGTTGACGCAGCTCTGTGTTTGATATAGGGATTAAAATGGCGCTGTCAGTGTCAGAAAAGGTTGCAGTGGCACGATCGGCACCAGTACGGATCCATGACTGGACCAATGCCCATTGGAGGTGCCGTTGCAGAACCAGATGGGGCCCCCTCCCTACCCTGGGGGACCTAAGGCCTTGCAAGAGGTCTGGCCACTCAAAAATGAGGCACCTGGCCTTATAAAACTCTTTAATTTCAGCGGGGTCATTCCTGCTCCCAGAAAGCTGGGGAGAAGTGTCGGCATAGGCTCCAGAGAACCAAGCCTTGTACGCCAATGTTCCGTCCTCACATCGGCCAACGGACAACGAGAAGCCTAAGCATGCTTCGACTTCTTGTGTTTTTTGTGCCTGCTACCTGAATGTCCAACAATTTTGAATGGGACGAAGTGGACTTGAGAGTGGACTTGAGACTCCTGGAATGATCCCAGGGCCTTCCTTTTAACCGGACCAAGATGTCTGTGGAGTTACATGATGTGGAGTCACCTGCTGGGCTGCTAGCAGCTTTAGGGACTGCTCCCTCAACCCTTAGGCACCATTGCCCGGCAGTCAGAGCACATCTTGGAGTCATGGTCCCGCTCCAGATACCACAGACACACCAGGTGTGGGTCTGTCACTGGTGAGGTGTCAGGTGGCAATGGGTCTAAAACCTGTCTTCCTCAATGACATTTCCTCAACACGCTAAGAGGGTAACCTCAAAAAATGTTGCCAAAAAGTGGCAACAAGGCCTCTCAAAACTGACATACGAGTAGCTCTTCTCTCAGATCTGCATGGCTGGCTAAAAAAGAAAATGACTGATATCAGTGCGCCGAGGTGGCGAGGTGAGGAAGACGTCACTTCCTGAGTGGACACCGTAGCACATAGCTGAATGATGTCACCTACTGGAGCATAGGGGTACTGCTCATGAAAAATCTTCCTAATCCAGCCTGACGCCTGGAGAAAATTCAAAGGTAAGGAATCTGCGGGTAGAAGTCTCTATCAGATACATCAGGATTATAGACCACATATTCTGGACTCATTTTTCAGGAGGATAGGCCTGAAATTGCACTGTTTCTAGAACAATTCAAATGAAAGGGAGTATCTGAGAGTGGGCCAGGTGTGGCTTTGGCACATTTATAGTGAACCCAGTTAGTGCAGGAGGTCAGCCATAGTCTGGAGGTGGGAGACAACTGCCTGGGGTGAGCCCATCCATAACAGTCAATCGTCAAGGTAGGGGAAGACAGGAAACCTTTGACCTCTGCAGATGTGCTGCAACCACCATCATCCCCTTGGTGAACATCCGAGGGGCAATGGTAAGGGGAGCACAGTGAACTGAAAGTGTTCTTTGTTCACTGTGAACCCGCAAGTAACGTCTGTGGGTATAAAGGACCATGTCCTTCAAGTCCAGCGCTACCATCCAGCCTTCGGCATCCAGGGAAGAAGATACCTGAGCTAAGGTGAGCATACTGAATTTCTCTTTCTTCAGGAAGAGTTTGCAAAGGTGCTAGTTTAGAATAAGACGGAGGTCTCTGTCCTTTTTGGGCACCAGAAAGTAGCAGGAATAGCAACCATGACCTACTTCTGGTGCTGGCACCCTCTTGATGGCCCCTTTAGTGAAAAGGGCCAACACTTCCTAATGGAGTAAAGCAAGATGGACCTCTGTCAGTCGGTCATAAGTGGGAGGCATGGGTGGAGGTATTTCCATGAAAGGGTTACAGCAGCTCCTCTCATGACGTGTAAAACCTACTTATCTGATGTTATGGACTCCAGTGAGGCTGGGGATGATGGATCCTGCCCCACACTGAGCACCAATGCTGGTATAAGGGCGAACTAAAGGGGTTTTGAGGCTGGGGCTGCCGGTGGAGTGGTGAACTGGTCTAACCTCTAGCTAGTGTTAAGACACTCAGTATTCACAGACTGCAGTACTAGGCAGGCAGGAGAGAACATCTTCTTCCTACATATTTCCAGCCTTTTCCATTCGCTATCAAGCGGTGTGGTAGGGATCACGCCAGGGTTGATTCTGGAGGTGGAGGCCTGGACTACCAAGCTCTCTAGGGTGGTGTACAGGTTGAGGAAACTGGAGTTCTCAGGAGGGATCCTAGGACGGCTGGCAATTGTTCTGTGCACAGGAGCCACTATGCAGGGTTTGGGCCAGGCCCCACACCGGGCATCTTTGAGGGCTTCAAGAAATCAGAGTGGTGGTTCAGAGAAGGTATCTCCCAGCTGAAGCACTTCTGTCAAGATGTTTCTGCCACGAGGGCAGAAAAAGGTCCAGGACCTCAGTCGCCCTGTCTACCAACATTCCAAAAGAGGCCGCTTCCTTCATAAACATGGTAGGAGAAGAAATCAAGTCAGTGTTCAGTGAGGTGTCTAACCCACTGATATCTGCCAGTTTCTCATATCAGTTGTCCTCTAGTTTATCTATGGGGTGATGGAACAAATAAGGGTCCTCAAAATCCTCCCATTCGTTTCCCTCTCCCGGTCTATTAATAGTAAAAGGCACTGGGTCTGACTTGGAAAGCATGGTACCGGCTGGCAGCGTAGTCGACATCGGGAAACGTCGATCAGGCTCTGAATAGAAGTCTGGATTGATGATGGGGTCAGCGTCTGGTACGGTGGCACTGGGGCAGGCTCAGAGGAAGATTGTAGTGTCGCATGTGGAGTCGCTCTGGGTCCAACACCGGATCTGTGGGGCCCAACTGTCGCCAAGGGAGAACTTGTCAGTAGGATTCTAGTATGGGTCCTTGAAGGAAAGTACCCTCTTTTTGGAATGGTTACCCCCACTTTTTGCCTCCTATCAATGTGTTTTGACTGTTTTCACTGGGATCCTGCTAACCAGGACCCTAGTGATTGTGGTCTCACCGTCTAAGTTTGGTTCCTTAGGACCTTGCACACCCCACAATTGGCATATTGGTGCCCCCATATAAGTCCCTAGTATATGGTACCCAGGGTATTGGGGCACTGGGCTCTCACATGGGCTGTAACATGTATTATGCCACCCATGGGGAGCCCATGCAAAGTGTATCTGCAGGCCTGTCATTGCAGCCTGCGTGAAAAGGTGCATGCACCCTTTCACCACAGGTCACTGCACCAGGTCACTGTAAGTCACCCCTGTGGTAGGCCCTCCTAGCCCAGAAGGTAGAGTGCAGGTATCTGTGTGTGAGGGCACTCCTGCATGAGCAGAGGTGCCCCTATGAACTCCAACTCCGTTACACTGGACTTCATAGGTGCAGGAAGACATTTTACTTGTGTACTGGGCACAGGTCACCAACTGCTTCCAGCTACATAATGGTAAATCAGAACCTGGGCATGTTTGGTATCAAACATGTTGGAATTATACCCCAATACTGTTCCCAGTATTGGTTGTTTGCTTCCATGCACTCTGGAGGCTCCTTAGGGGACCCCCAGCATTGCTCCTACCAGTCTTCTTGGGTTTTCTGGGCAGCCTGCACTGCTGCCACCCCTCAGACAGCGTTCTGCCCTCTTGCTGCTTGACCAGCACAGACAGAGGAAGGCAGAACAAAGGATTACCTTTGGGAGACAACATCTCCATTGGGAAATAGGTGTTACATGGCTTGGGAGGGGTAGCCTCCCCAAGCCACTGGTATGCTTTGAACGGTACATTTGGTGCCCTCCTTGCATAAACTAGTCTGCACCGGTTCAGGGACCTCCAGTCCCTGCTCTGTCACGAAACTGGACAATGGAAAGGGGAGTGACCACTCCCCTGTCCATCACCACTCCAGGGGTGGGGTCCAGAGCTCCTCCAGAGTGTCCCTTGATTCTGCCATCTTGAATCCAAGGTGGGCAGAGGCCTCTAAGAGCATCTGAGTGGCCAGGTCAGACAGGTGAGATCACAGCCCACTCCTGATAGATGGTCATCAGGCTAGGTGACCAATCCCCCTTCCAGGGCTATTTAGAGTCTCCCTCTCGGATGGGTCCTCAGATTCGACTTGCATGATTCCAGCAGGACTCCTCTGCAATGTCTTCTTTGACTTCTGGCCACTGGAACAGCAACTGGACTTCACAGGAACCTACAATCTCCAGTTCCAGTAATGACTTCTCCTGCAACATTGTTTCTCCAGCTCCTTCCAGCAACTGCAACATTTACCCGGCTGTGCATCCTCTGAGAGCGGTAAGTCTTCAGTCTGCATGGGAAGGAAGAAAGATTCTCCCTTGGAGAGAAGGAGTCACTCCCCTGCATCCGCAGGCACCAGCTGCAACGACGGCAACACAAAAGGATGATGGGCGGAGTGCTGAACAAATCAAACACTCACCCCAAGTCACAGATCTGGGTTTAATCCATCGTTCTTTTGCTCGCCATGCCACCTCAGTTTGGACCCAGCCGTATGTAAATCAGTCTTGACCCTGTCCCTCATGGGAACAGTCCAGCCCGAACTGCCAAGCCAGGTCCTCACTGGACCGGAAACAAGCATCCTGGGACCGGTTTCAGGGTTTCCCCCTTCATCAACCAGGCTAGCTTGAATCCAGTGGCACAGTGGGCAAGGGACGCACGTCTGGGCATACCCTTCCCACTTAGGGCAACTTTAGCAAAACAAAAGAATGATGTTTTTTTTGTTCTTTTTGCATTTGTGGCCCCAAGTGGGAAGGGTATGCCCAGACATGGGTCCCGTGCTCCCCATGCCACTGGAATCAAGCTAGTCTAACTGATAAAGGGTGATACCCTGAAACCGGTCCTAGGATGCTTGTTTCCAGTCCAGGGAGGACCTGGCTTGGCAGTTCGGGCTGGACTGTTTCCATGGGGGACAGGGTCAAGACTGATTTGCATATGGCTGGGTCCAAACTGGAGCGGCATGGGTAGCAAAAAAATGATGGATTTAGGCCCAGATCTCTGAACCGGGGGTGAATGTTTGACATTGTTCACCATTCCATCCATCACTTGTTCTTTTTGCACCAACTGCAACGACGGCCAGCTGCATGAATCTCCTCTCATCCTGAGATGTGTGGATCCTGCATCACAGGTGGTGATGTGGAGTGGTCAGCTTGGTCCTCTCTACCAGCTATCCAGCTTTGGTGAAGGTAAGCCCTTGCCTTCCCAGGTACACAGTACCTCCGTGCACCAGGTGTCTTGCAGCTACCACAGCTTGTTGGCATCTCTTCCAAGGGATCTTCAGGCCCCCTATAGACCCCAGACCCCTTCCCTGTGACACACAGCGCTCTGCACACTTCTACGGTGTGGGGCCCTTCTTCAGCTGTGCTGCGTGAGCCTCTCTGTGACTCCTGGGCTCCTTCCCTGTGGGTCTTCTGTGGAGGCTGCTGTTTCTTCTGTGGACTCTCTGCCTTGCTGAGGGTCCACTGAGACAACCCCCCACGGGTTGAATGTTCCTAAACCTTGCTGGTCCCCGGCAACCCCACATATCATCTGCTGTGACTCTTGCCTTCGTCAAGGCTTGCTGCTGGCTTTTCCATGCCACAGACAGACTGCAATCTTCCTTCCGACGTGGGACTTCGTGTGCATCCTCCGGAAACTCTTCACTGACTCCAGGGCTGCATTCCTGACCGTCTTTGCTCCACTGACGACTATCTCCTGCAACCACCGACTGGTGGGAAGTGGCTACTGCCACGACCAGACACTTCCGCAAGATCTGGACTTGGTCCCCTTCTCCTTCAGGTCTTCCCCTTCAGGAATCCACCATTGGTTTCTTGCAGTCTTGTCTCGGTGTTGCATTATCCTTATTTTCAGTCCTTTTGGTAGTTTGGGGAAAATCCAGTAACAATTCTCCTTTCTTCCTGGTCGCTGGGTGGGGGGGGCACTCCGGTACTTACCTTAGGAGTTTCCTGAGTTCTCCAGCTCCCCTCTACTGATTCCACCTCCTAAGGTGGGGACCGGCATTCGCATTCCACTTTCTTAATATATGGTTTGGTCCCCCCCAGGCCTTCATTATTGCCTATTGCATTTTGCTGTTTTCCATTGCTTTTTATGCTTAATTCTGATAACTACTGTATATACAATAGTGTGTTTACTTACCTCCTATTTGAGAATTGCCTATCTAGTAATTTAGTATTTGTGTCACTAAAATAAAGTACCTTTATTTTTGTAACACTGTGTGGTTCTTTCATGTGTGTAAGTGCTGTGTGAATACAGTAGTATTGCATGAGCTTTGCGTGTCTCCTAGAGAAGCCTTGGCTGCTCATCCACAGCTGCCTCTAGAGCCTGGCTTCTAGACGCTGCCTACACTTCACTAATAAGAGGATACCTGGATCATAGATACTCACCACACACCAGCCCAGCTTCCTACAGATGCACTGCATTATTTTCTTCCATTCTGTTTTCATGTGGACATGCCCTCTTGGGGCTGACTATATGGGTCCTCTAGGGGCTGTCTGAGCATTACAGCCCAAATACTACAATATTTGTGGCACTCAGTCGTACCATAATGCTTTGCATGGCATTTTTTTTCACAATATATTTGCTCATAACTTATCCTCTGGTGGTCGTAGGACAATGGGACCACCTCCAAAACGTTCACCACAACCTGCCCTTTCTGTTTAGATCATCACAGGTTCCCCACATTATGTTAGAGGGGAATACCAAAATAATAACACCTCCCACTATGTATTATCTTTTTAAAACGCTTTTCATGGCTGGAAGTTTTGTTTTATATCCCAGAGTAATTCGTTCTTTAGGGTTTTGTTTGTTATGTCATTCATGTAGATATGCTAGCTTTGAGAATATATAATGTACTATGTTTGCTAGGGGCTAAATATAGTGGTGCATAGCATTATTTTTTGTCTTTCTTTTTCCATGTTATTATGTTTTCTATGGGCCAACTATATGTTTACATGACCATGTTTCTTACAAATGATACTTTTATTGTTGTGTTCTCTAGGGGATGTTCTGGGCATTAGTCAACAAACTACAATATTCGCTGTACTCAGTTGTCCCAAAATGCTCTGTAGGCCATTCTTTTCCAAAAAATGTTTGCTGTTAACTCTGCTTGTGGTGGTCCTAGGACAATGGGACCACTTAAAAACGTTCACCACAACCTGCTCTTTCTATTTAGATCTTCCTCGGGTCCCCCCGCTAGGTTAGTAGAGATCCAAAAATAATAACCTCTCCCACCATTCAGTGGCTTTTTAACTTCTTTTATGATTGCAATTTTTGTTTTATAACTGAGTGTATTTTTTTTAGGGATTCTGTTTATAATATCATTGTAGTAGGTGTGCTAGATCTGAAAATATATAGGTGGTCATTACAACCCTGGCGGACGGTGTTAAAGCGGCGGTAAGACCACCAACAGGCCGGTGGAAAAAAAATTGCAATTACGACCGTGGCGGAAACCGCCAACAAAGACAGCCACTTTAACACTCCGACCGCCACGGCGGTACAAACAAACAACGCGGTGGTCACCGCCAACAGACAGGCGGGAGACAATGTACCGCCCACACTATTATGACAGGCCAATCCGCCACCTTTTCCTGGGCAGATTCACAGCGGATAAAAACACGGCGGAAACAGGAATTTCAAAGCAAAAACACACACCTCTACACACCCCACGAGGAACGAGGACACCATGGACAGGAACTCCAAATTCTACCTGCAATAGTCTTCCTGCTCCTCTACCAGGAGCACGAACGCCGGCGGCGAAGACCACAGTGAGTACTGCACCTACGACACAGGGGAGGGGGAAGGGAAAAAACAGAGACACACACACGCAACACCCCCACCCACACCCTCACCCACTACAACACACACACTAATACAGCATGATACATTACAGTTACACCCCCAAGTCCCCCGGGAGAATGCAAAGACAAAAGGAAATGAGTGTAACCATTGTAATATATTAAAATCCAGTACTCAAACATATATATACACTATAAACAAATATATACACCAATAATACAAGTCCAGGTATTGCACCATTTATAGTCCTTGGACCACTGGGCCCAAAATGCATGGGCGAGGCCCACACTCGATACCCAATCAAAACAGAGAGAACACTGCAGGGGCATCAGATAGAAATACAACAGGCACCTCAGGGGGAAGGGAAGGGGGGCACCTCAGCCGGATGAGTGCACAACGCCAGATCCACGAGGGGGCTCAATACCCACTGTTCAATCCTGGGGAGTGCAAAGCCACAGTCTCTCAAGTCTCTACAGTGGGTGGGTTGCCCACTGCCATATCCTGGGGAGTGCAAAGCCACAGTCACTCAAGTCTCTACAGTGGGTGGGTTGCCGCCATATCCTGGGGAGTGCAAAGCCACAGTCTCTCAAGTCTCTACAGTGGGTGGGTTGCCCACTGCTGCATCCTGGGGAGTGCAAAGCCACAGTCTCTCAAGTCTCTACAGTGGGTGGGTTGCCCACTGCCATATCCTGGGGAGTGCAAAGCCACAGTCTCTCAAGTCTCTACAGTGGGTGGGTTGCCCACTGCTGCATCCTGGGGAGTGCAAAGCCACAGTCTCTCAAGTCCCTACAGTGGGTGGGCTGCCCACTGCTGCATCCTGGGGAGTGCTAAGCAACAGTCTCTCAAGTGGATAACAGTCTCCACTGGTTCTGGAGGGGGACTGGTGCCCAGAGTGCTTCATCCTGTGAAGGACAGAGGTAGTGGATGCATGCCTCCACTGGTTTAGGAGGGGGACTGGTGCCCAGAGTGCATCACTCACCCCGTGACGGACCCAGTTGCGTCAGTGCCCCTGCCGCTCATGGGCTAGCAGTGCTTGATTTGGCGGCGCCCTGTTCAGCAGTGCTTGATTTGGCGCTGCCCTGTTCAGCAGTACGTGATTTGGCGGTGCCTTGTTCAGCGTTGCTTGAGTTGGCGGTGCCCTGTTCAGCGGTGCTTGAGTTGGCGGTGCCTGTTCAGCGGTGCTTGATTTGGTGGTGCCCTGTTCAGCGGTGCTTGAGTTGGCGGTGCCCTGTTCAGCGGTGCTTGAGTTGGCGGTGCCCTGTTCAGCGGTGCTTGATTTGGCGGTGCCCGGCCCAGCGGTGCTTGTGCTGGCGGTCCTTCGTGGCCCAGCGTGGCTTGTGCTGGCGGTCCTTCATGGCCCAGCGGGGCTTGTGCTGGTGGTCCTTCATGGCCCAGCGGGGCTTGTGCTGGCGGTCCTTCATGGCCCAGCGGGGCTTGTGCTGGTGGTGGCCTCCTGGGCAGTTGGGCTTGTGCTGGCGGTTCTTCATGGCCCAGCGGGGCTTGTGCTGGTGGTGGCCTCCTGGGCAGCTGGGCTGGGGCTGGCGGGCCCTCCTGGGCAGCTGGGCTGGGGCTGGCGGGCCCCTGCTGGGCAGCTGGACTGGGGCTGGCGGGGCCCTCTTGGGCAGCTGGGCTGGCGGTGGCCTCCTGGGCAGCGGGGATGATGGCGGTCTTCTCCGCCGTGCAGCTCTTCCCAGACTTCCCAGGTTTCTTGTGGCCATTCCCCACCTTGGAAGGTGTAACAGCTGAGTCCACACTCCCACCGGGACCCCTGGGAGCAGCTTTGGTGGCTGGAGTCTTCCCCCTCTCCCGCCGGGCACTGGCCAACTTCTGATGCTTCACAGGGGGGGGACTGGCTGTGCTGTGGCTCCGTGCAACACTGGCTGTCCTGGTGGCCGGTGCACTCCACATACCTGTGACAACAGGCACCACTGGTCCCGTAGATGTTGTGGCTGAGGTGCTACTTCGGGACCTATTAGATGGACGGGAGGTGTGGGAAAAAGGTCAAGGCTGGACAGGAAAAGTTTTTGGGAGACACTGGGACGGGTAGCTGGAGGGGGTTTGGGAGTGGAGGAAGAAGTAGTGGTTGTAGGAGGTGTACGTTTGGTGACTTTGGGTGCAGGTGCATGCGCTGGAGGCTGTCGTGAGGTGGATGGCTGTTGGGTGGGTGTGTGCCTGCGTTTGTGTATCTTGGGAGGGGGTGTCACAGACACACTGGGAGAGGACACAGGGGACGTGTGAATGGTAGTGGGGGTGGTGAGTGCACGTGAGCGGGGTCTGCTGGTGGATGTGCTGGTGAGGGACGTAGTGGCTGTAGAGGTAGTGCATGCAGGTGTGAGAGTAGACGAGACTGGGAGGGAGGAGGGAGATGACGAGGAGGGGGACACAGTGGAGGCAGTGGATGTTGGTGTGCCTGCATGTGTGTGTTGCTAGCGTGAGTGCCTGTGGGATGTGTGGTGCTTATGTTTGCCTGAGCTTCCCTTGTGTGGTGAGGTGTGTGCAGGCTGGTCTGATGGTGTGCTTGGGATAGGCAGAGGTACAGGCGATTGGGTCTGGGTGGAGGAAGTTGGAGGGGGGAGGCTAGAGACTGAGACAATGGCTGCCATCAGTGCTGAGGCCAGAGTTTGAAAAGCTCGGTGAAGGGCCGCCTGACCAGAATGAATGCCCTCCAGGCATGCATTAATTTGTTGCAACTGCCTTTCTAAACCCTGGATGGCATTCAAAATGGTAGACTGCCCAACAGTGAGGGACCTGATGAGGTCAATGGCCTCCTCACTGAGGGCAGCAGGGGTGACTGGGGCAGGGCCTGAGGTGCCTGGGGCAAAGGTGATGCCCACCCTCCTGGGTGAGAGGGAACGGGGCGAAGGCTGAGGGGCTGCTGGGAGGGCGGTGCTGGTAGGGGGTGTGGCGGCTGTACCTTTAGATGCGGGGGGCACAGATGTTGCTGCCACCACAAGGGAGCTCCCATCAGAGGACGAGTCCGTGTCGCTGGTGTCAGCTCCTGTCCCCGCCGTGGAGCTCCCCTCGCCCTCTGTCCCACTGGTGAATTCCGACTCTGTAGTCTCACCCTCCAGGGCCATGTGGGATGCAGCTCCCTCGTGCTCCGGTGCCACTGCTCCTCCGCCTGATGATGCTAAAGCACACAAGAACAGGAAGACCAAAAAAGGGGGGGGAGACAGAAGAAAGACATGTTGAGTGCATGGATTACCGCTACCGTTGGCGGACAAGACAGACACAGAGGCTCCCTGCACTACGCTGCGCTCTTGGGCTCCACAGTGCAATTCCTGGGAAATGGCATACAAGGCTATGGACGACATCTGCACACATAGATGACACAGGGTCATGAATAGCTGTACTTGGCACTCTACAGGGGTGGGGTGGAGGGCCACAGGGCCATGCCTTACGGAGGGGCCTCGCCTACAGAACTCGCCCTGGCCTAGGGAAACCCACAGCCCTCCTCCCCCACCCAGACAACTCCACTGCGCGCAAAGTCAGCTGAATGAGAGTGTACTCACCCCCTTGTGTCTGCTGTGATGCCCTCAAGCGCCCATCCAACTCTGGGTAGGCCACCGCCAGGATCCTGAACATCAGGGTTCAACGGGCACCCCTCCCACGTTGGGAGGCCATCGCCAGCTGAGCCTCCGCCGTCTTCTTGCTCCAGCGGCGAATGTCCTCCCATCTTTTCCGGCAGTGGGTGCTCCGTCTGTGGTAGACCCCCAGGGTCCGGACGTCCTTGGCGATGGCACGTCAAATATCTTTCTTCTCGTGGACGCTGACCTACATGAAATATACAGGGGAAGAAGAGAAGTAATTACCAACTGCACCGTCAAAGTTAGTGGCCCCCATCCCTACCTTTGCCATGTGGCACATGCACTCACCGTCTTACATGCACGCAGCACTCTGCCCCCTTCCTTCTTACATCCAGCCCTCTCCACACAGGCATAGCCCATACAACATGCTCCCTGTGTACTTACCTGTTTGTCTGGAGGACCGTAGAGTAGCGTGTACTGGGGGAGGACCCCATCAACAAGCTTCTCCAACTCCTCTGATGTGAAGGCAGGGGCCCTTTCCCCAGACGCACGAGCCATTGTCTCTTCCAGACTGAGGTCACAGCAGCACTTGCAGTGTAGGTTCTCTCTTGTCGAAGATCAGGTATCAAGTGATTGAAGTGATAGAAAATGGCGGTCACGTCCGCGGCAGTGCGTACCATCACCGACGGCGTACATCGTCATTGGCTCCTGGGACCCATAGGGTCCAATGTTAACCAATGCAGAATTGCGCCGCGGTCTCCGACCGCCTACTGCGACAGTGTACACCAGCGCAATTACCTCACATCCCATTGTCCCACTTTAGAGGTCAGGCAGCCGCCATTTCAGGGGCCCACATGGCCTCATTTTCAACTGCGTCACACATACCTAGGCCTAGCCTCAACACACATACAGGCCACATTTTGTGTATGATTGGTGTTCTGGGTAAACTGTGGGTACGTACCTCTGAGTTGTTTGACTCTGTGCTCGCTGTTGTCCTTCATAGGCACCGTCCACTGGGACATGTGAGGAGATGGCGGCATCCTCCGGTGTACCAAACGTTGGTGGACCTGTCGACAATGGAGGAGCGACATTTGATAATCACCTACAGGTTTGACCGTGCCACAATCCAGGAACTGTGTACCCAGTTGGAGCCAGACCTGATGTCAGCAATCCGCCATCCCACAGGAATCCCCCCTCAAGTGCAGGTGCTGTCAGTGCTCCATTTCCTTGCAAGTGGGTCATTTCAAACAACAGTGGCCATGGCATCAGGGATGTCCCAGCCTATGTTTTCTAACGTGTTGTCCAGAGTGTTGTCTGCCCTTCTGAAACAAATGAGGAGCTACATCGTTTTCCCTCAGGTGGAGGATTTGCCTACAGTGAAAGGTGATTTCTAAACCCTGGGACATATCCCCAACATCATAGGTGCCATTGATGGGACCCATGTGTCTTTGGTCCCCCCACAGGAGTGAACAGGTGTACAGAAACCGGAAGAGTTATCATTCCATGAATGTACAGATGGTATGTTTGGCCGACCAGTACATCTCCCATGTGAATGCCATGTTCCCTGGCTCAGTGCATGACGCCTACATCCTGCGGAATAGCAGCATCCCTTATGTGATGGGTCAACTCCAGAGGCACCGTGTGTGGCTATTAGGTGAGCCCCTGGAAGCAAGACAGTGGAAATGGTTGTCTGGGGTTATCCCTACAGGTTAGCGTGTGTCTAACAGTTGTCCCTCGCCATTTGCAGGTGACTCTGGGTACCCCAACCTGTCATGGCTACTGACCCCAGTGAGGAATCCCAGGACCAGGGCAGAGGAACGCTACAATGAGGCCCATGGGCGAACTAGGAGGGTGATCGAGCGGACCTTCGGCCTCCTGAAGGCCAGGTTCAGGTGCCTCCACATGACAGGTGGATCCCTATTCTACTCACCAAAGAAGGTGTGCCAGATCATCGTGGCCTGCTGTATCCTTCACAACTTGGCTTTGCGATGACAGGTGCCTTTTCTGCAGGAGGATGGTCCAGATGTTGGTGTTGTGGCAGCTGTGGAGCCTGTGGACAGTGATGAGGATGAAGCAGAGGAAGAAGACATGCAGAACAGGGACTCAGTGATCCTGCAATATTTCCAGTGAAACACAGGTGAGAATACATTCCTGCCTACTACATGTACTTTTACACTACTATCTCTATCCTGTCTGTTGTTTTCACCCAGTGTATGGTCACTGAGTTGTCACTTTCCCTTACGGTTTCACAGGTGTGGGTCCCAGCGTGAGTCATCTGCTTAGATTCCTCATGGACTAGAGCTGTGTGGCATAGGTATGTTCACATTACTATTTCAAGAACATTTTGACACTGTAATTGCAAATACACTATTTCGAAATCACAGACAGACTCGAGATCTTATTGTGCTTTAGGTGTGTTTATTTTAATGCAAAATATTGGAGGGGGAAGTTAAATGGTGAGGGGTGATGGCGGAGGAGTGTCCATGGCTGATTCCAGTCTATTAGGCTCACAGGTGCATTGCCCATATGGGCATAGGAAGTGGAGCTGGGGCAGTTTAATTATGGACAAGGTGACAAAGTGGGACAGTAGTATGACAATCAGGGTGGTCTCATTACTTGGCGGGGGTCTTGGCATCGTTCTCTGTCTTGTTCCTGGATCTCATGGACCGTTTGCGGGGTGGTTCTTCCTCTCCAGGGTTGGGGTGCTGGTGTGGTGGTCCTGTGGCAGGGCGTCCTGTCCACTAGCGCCGGCGGAGGTGGTGGGCAGTTCATCATCCATGCTAGTGTCAGGGGCCCCTTGTTGTGCCACAGTGTCCCTTCTGCTGTTGAGTACTTCCTTCAGCACCCCTACAATGGTGCCCAGGGTGGAGCTGATGGTTCTGAGTTCCTCCCTGAAGCCCATATACTGTTCCTCCTGCAGGCACTGGGTCTCCTGGAACTTGGGCAGTACTGTTGCCATCGTCTCCTGGGAGTGGTGGTATGCTCCCATGATGGAGGAGAGGGCCTCGTGGAGAGTGGGTTCTCTCGGCCTGTCAGCCCCCTGTCACACGGCAGCCCTCCCAGTTCCCCTGTGTTCCTGGGCCTCCGTCCCCTGGACCGCGTGCCCACTGCCACTGCCCCCAGGTCCCTGTTGTTGTTGGGGTGGAGGGTTATCCTGGGTTCCCTGTAGTGGTGGACACACAGCTGATTGACGTGTCCTGGGGACGGAGGTATGGGCCCACTGGGTGGGTGCTGTGCTGGTGTTTCCAGAGGGGGGAAGGTCTGTGGTGGCCTGTGCCTGTGTGAGGGAAACTGACTGTCCAGAGGTCCCCGATGGTCCGGGCTGGTCACCTAGATCCAGTTGGACAGAGCTGCTGTCATCACTGTGGGCTTCTTCTGTGGATGGAGTGGACATGTCTGGACCCTCCTGTCTGGTGATATTGGGTAGGGGTCCTGCAGGGGTGGAAAGGCATGATTATTGCATCTGTGTGTGCCATGGTGTGCAATGGGTGGGTGACCGTGTACCCCAGTGCTGGCATTCCTGTGTGGGAGCTTGTGTGATGATGGTTTAGGGGGGTGTATGGCTATGTGCAGTGTGCATGCTTTAGTGATGGGTGTCCATGCTTTGTTGTTGCATGCAGGGCTTGGTGTTGGGATGGGTGGTTTGTGATATTGGGACATTTGTGAGGAGTTGGTGTGATGGGGGTGAGGGTGGGGGTATGTGATAGCATGCAGGTAGGGTGGGGGATATATTAGTAAAGCTTTGACTTACCAGAGTCCATTCCTCCAGCTACTCCTGCGAGGCCCTCAGGATGTAGAATCGGCAAGACCTGCTCCTCCCATGTTGTTAGTTGTGGGGGAGGAGGTGGGGGTCCGCTGCCAGTCCGCTGAACCGCCAGGTGGTGTCTTGAGACCACAGAACTCACCTTCCCCCGTAGATCGTTCCACCTTTTCCTGATGTCCTCCCGATTTCTTGGGTGTTGTCCCACTTCGTTGACCCTGTCCACTATTCTTCGCCATAGCTCCATCTTCCTTGCAATTGAGGTGTGCTGCACCTGTGATCCGAATAGCTGTGGCTCTACCCGGACGATTTCCTCCACCATGACCCTGAGCTCCTCCTCCGAGAACCTGGGGTGTCTTTGCTGTGCCATGGGGTGGTGTAGGTGATGTGTGGGGTGGAGTGTGTGGTGATAAATGTGGTGATATATAGTGGTGTGTTGTGTGAGGTGCGTGGAAGTTGTGTGGGTGATGGTGTTATGTGCCTGTGGATGCTGTTGTACTTGCTGGTGGTGTCTCTCTCTGGCCTTCTTTCTGTATTTTTGGTCGTAGGGGTTTGTGGGTGATGTGGGTGTGTGTTTTATATTGTAATGGGTGTGTGGAAGTGGTGTGTGTATGTGTCTCAGGTGTGTGTATTTTGAATCGTCCAATGTGGCTGTGTTTTGTAGGAGTGTGTGTATTTTGAGCGCGGCGGTGTGTACCGCCAATGGAATACCGCGGTTGAAAGACCGCCGCGTGGATTCGTGTGTCGTGATAGTGTGGGCGTGTAGGAAGTTGGCTCTGTATGTACTATTTCAAAGTAAGAAATAGCATGCACAGAGTCCAAGGGTTTCCCTTAGACGTAAGATAGTGGCAAAAAGAGATAATTCCAATGCTCTATTTTGTGGTAGTGTGGTCGAGCAGTAGGCTTATGAGAGGAGTAGTGTTAAGCATTTGTTGTACACACACAGGCAATAAATGAGGAACACACACTCAGAGACAATTCCAGGCCAATAGGTTTTTGTATAGAAAAATATATTTTCTTATTTATTTTAAGAACCACAGGTTCAAGATTTACAAGTAATACTTCAAATGAAAGGTATTTCATGTAGGAACTTTAGGAACTTTGAATTAGCAAAATAGCATATACAGTTTTCACATAAATGACATATAGCTATTTTAAAACTAGACAGTGCAATTTTCAACAGTTCCTGGGGGAGGTAAGTGTTTGTTAGTTTTTGCAGGTAAGTAAACCACTTACGGGGTTCAAGTTTGGGTCCAAGGTAGCCCACCGTTGGGGGTTCAGAGCAACTCCAAAGTTACCACACCAGCAGCTCAAACGCATAGGCTTCAATGGAGAAGGGGGTGCCCCGGTTCCAGTCTGCCAGCAGGTAAGTACCCGCGTCTTCGGAAGGCAGACCAGGGGTGTTTTGTAGGGCATCGGGGGGAACACAAGTCCACACAAAAAGTACACCCTCAGCAGCACGGGGGTGGCCGGGTGCAGTGTGTAAACCGGCGTCAGGTTCGCAATAGAAATCAAAGGGAGACCAAGGGGTCTCTTCAGCGATGCAGGCAGGCAAGGCGGGGCTCCTCGGGGTAGACACCACCTGGGCAAGGGAGAGGGCCACCTGGGGGTCGCTCCTGTACTGGAGGATGGATCCTTCAGGTCCTGGGGCTGCGGGTGCAGTGTCTTTACCAGGCGTCAGGTCTTTGTAGCAGGCAGTCGTGGTCAGGGGGAGCCTCGGGATTCTCTCTGCAGGCGTCGCTGTGGGGGCTCAGGGGGGTCAACTATGGCTACTCACGGTCTCGTAGTCGCTGGGGAGTCATCCCTGTGGGGGTTGTTCTCCACAAGTCGAGCCAGGGGCGTCGGGTGCAGAGTGCAAAGTCTCACGCTTCCGGCGGGATGCGTGTGTTGTTTCAAAGTAGCTTCTTTGTTGAAAAGTTGCAGTCTTTGGGGAACAGAGCCGCTGTCCTCGGGAGTTCTTGGTCCTTCTAGATGCATGGTAGTCCTCTGAGGCTTCAGAGGTTGCTGGACCCTGGGAACGCGTCGCTGGAGCAGTGTCTTTAGAAGTGGGGAGACAGGCCGGTAGAGCTGGGGCCAAAGCAGTTGGTGTCTCCGTCTTCTCTGTAGGTTTTTCAGTTCAGCACTCCTCTTCTTATTAGGTTGCAGGAATCTATCTTGCTGTGTTCTGGGAGCCCCTAAATACTCAATTTAGGGGTGTGTTTAGGTCTGGGGGGTTAGTAGCCAATGGCTACTAGCCCTGAGGGTGGCTACACCCTCTTTGTGCCTCCTCCCTGAGGGGAGTGGGGCACATCCCTATCCCTATTGGGGGAATCCTCCATCTGCAAGATGGTGGATTTCTAAAAGTCAGAGTCACCTCAGCTCAGGATGCCTTAGGGGCTGTCCTGACTGGCCAGTGACTCCTCCTTGTTTTTCTCATTATCTCCGCCGGCCTTGCCGCCAAAAGTGGGGCTGTGGCCGGAGGGGCGTGACAAAGGCACTCTCCCCATGTGGCCAGCAACATGTCTGGTGTGTGGCAGGCTGCTAAAACTAGTCAGCCTACACTGGTAGTCGGTTAAGGTTTCAGGAGGCACCTCTAAGGTGCCCTCAGGGGTGTATGTTACAATAAAATGTACATTGGCATCAGTGTGCATTTATTGTGCTGAGAAGTTTGATACCAAACTTCACAGTTTTCAGTTTAGCCATTATGGTGCTGTGGAGTTTGTGCATGACAGACTCCCAGACCATATACTCTTATGGCTACCCTGCACTTACAATGTCTAAGGTTTTGCTTAGACACTGTAGGGGCATAGTGCTTATGCAATTATGCCCTCACCTATGATATAGTGCACCCTGCCTTAGGGCTGTAAGGCCTGCTAGAGGGGTGACTTATCTATACCTGTAGGCAGTGTGAGGTTGGCATGGCACCCTGAGGGGAGAGCCATGTCGACTTAGTCGTTTTATCCCCACTAGCACACACAAGCTGGCAAGCAGTGTGTCTGTGCTGAGTGAGGGGTCCCCAGGGTGGCATAAGACATGCTGCAGCCCTTAGAGACCTTCCCTGGCATCAGGGCCCTTAGTACCAGAGGTACCAGTTATAAGGGACTTACCTGGATGCCAGGGTGTGCCAATTGTGGAAACAAAGGTACAGGTTAGGGAAAGAACACTGGTGCTGGGGCCTGGTTAGCAGGCCTCAGCACACTTTCAAATCATAACTTGGCATCAGCAAAGGCAAAAAGTCAGGGGGTAACCATGCCAAGGAGGCATTTCCTTACAGGGCGTATTTCTGTTGGCATGACGGTGGAGGTTTTGTTTTCGCCAGTTTATCACTGACCTTTGGTGTGGCGGACTCGTGTGGGTGTCTGAATTTTGGCGGATTCCGAGATGTGGGTCATAATAGCTGTGGCGGAATTCCGCGGCGGTGTGTTGGTGGTCTTCTGCACGGCGGTAAGCAGCTTTTACCGTGAATGTTGTAATGAGGGCCATAATGTATTATGTTCTCTATGGGATACATATATGATTGACCTGTATTCCTTTCTGCTACTCTGTTTTTATGTGGGTATGTCTTTTAGGTGCTAAATATATGATTATTTAACTGTGTTTCTTACAAATGATATATTTATTGTGTTCACTAGGGGATGTTCTGAGCATTACAATCAACATACTACAATATTTGCAGCACAAAACATTTTTGCTCATAAATTCGTCTGTGGTGGTCCTAGGACAATGGGACCACATTTAAAGCATGCACCACAACCTCCTCTTTCTGTCTATGTTAGTGGGGACGCCCAATTAATAACCCCTCCCACCATCCAATGCATTTTTAAAACTTCCGTTATGGGTGGAGTTTTTGTTTTAGTTTGTAGTATAGTTTGTGTTCTAAGGATCTTAGCTTATTTTAGATAGAAATGAAAATGCATAAGATGCAACACATGCTGAAGGCTAAATATATAACTGCACTGCATTATATAAATTATTTTCATGGCTGGAATTTTTTTATCCCTGAGAGTAATTTGTATTTTTATTGTTTTGTTTTTAATGTCATTCAAGTAGGTCTGCCAGACTTGAAAATGTGTAATGTGCTATGTTGTCCAGGGGCTAAATATAGGGGCTCACTCCATTACTTTCTGTTTTTGTGTGGTTATGTCCTCTAGGGGCTAAATATATGGTTACATGGCCATGTCTCTTACAAATGATATATTTATTGTGTTCACTAGGGGATGTTCTGAGCATTACAGTCAACATACTACAATATGCACTGCACTCAGTTGTCCCACAGTGCTTTGCAGGGCCTTCTTTTACAAAAAATGTTTTGCTCATAACTCAGCCTGTGGTGGTCACAGAGCAATGGGAGCACCTTCAAAATATTCACCACGACCTACTTGTACTGTCTAGATCATCTATGGGTCCCCACATTTCATTAGCGGGGACCTCAAAATAATAACCCATGCCACATTCGGTATCTTTTCAATCTTTGCTATGAGAGGATCTTTTGTTTTGTATCTGAGAGTAGTTTTTGTTTTAAGAAATGTAGTAGTTCAGTAGGTCAGCTAGCTCTGGAAATGTATTGGGGCCAGCACTGTGCAGGGGGCTTCGAGTCAGGGCCCCTGATTGGTGTTGGGAAAAAAAAAATACTCACCCGGCCTCAGCTGGGTTGGGTCCCCCATCCTTAGGCGACCTCCTGGTGTGGGTGAAGGTGTCCCTGGGCCCAGGGAAGGGCACCTGTGAGCAATTTCCATGGTCTCTGACCATGGAAATATGTCTACATGTCCCCTTACACCTGCCCAGACCCAGGCATTAAATAATGGTGTTAAGCACGCTTAACACCATTATTTAACGCCCCCATGCTTGCTTTTAGCATGGGGGATAAATATGGCGCAAAGGGCATATCGTCCTTATCTAGACGGGACCACCTATCTTGAATCTCATTGACGTAAGGTAGGGTTTCCCCTCCAGAAAATGACGTAAACTCCATAACCCAATGTGTAAATGTGGAGTTAGGTTTGTGCTGAATTAATGTAAAAAAAATACGCTAATTGAGCGGAAACCGAGTATAAATATGGGCCTACATCTGAATATATGGCTACACCACATTATTTTCTTTGTTTCTGCTTTCATGTGGTTATTCCCTCTTGGGGCTGTTCTGAGCATTACAGTCAACATACTACAATATTCTCTGCACTAAGAGTTGTCCCATAACGCTTTGCAGGGAATTCTTTTCAAAACTACCTTGCTCATAACTCCGCCTGTGGTGGTCCTTGAACAATGGGAGAACATTCATAATGTGCACCACAACCTGTTCTTTCTGTATAGATCATCTCTCTCTGTCCCCACAACACATTAATCGGGACCCCAAAATAATGACCCTGCCCACCATTTTCTTTTTTAATTTAATTTGTTTCTTTTTTTTTTTTTATTATGTTGATGGAGGTTTTTAGTATTGCAGTAGGCCTGAAAATGTGTAAAATGCTACACTCTTTGGGTATTATTTATATACATATATAGCTGCATTGCATTATTTTCTTTCATTCTGTTTTTTTGCCGTTATACTGTCTTGGTGCTGACTATGTGGTGACTGTGGCATTCCCTAGGGGCTGTTCTGAGTATTACAGTCAAAATTCTACAATATTTGCTGCACTCAGTCATCTCATGATTCTTTGCAGGGAGTTTTTTCCCAAAACATTGCTGCTGATAACTCAGGCTGTGGCTGTTCTAGGCCGATGGGACCACGTTAAAAACGTTCACCACAACCTGCTCTTTCTATCTAGATCAGGGATACTCAAAGTACGGCCCGCGGGCCTCATGCGGCCCCTCTGACCTTTCCATGCGGACCCTGGGGCAACAGGAGCACTGGGCAGCTGTTTGCTCGACTCCGCACTAACAAAAATATTAAATACACACACAATCATTTATTTAAAACTTAATTGGTGCTAAAGAAAGGAAGTAACTAGGGACTCCTGCACTTAACTTTAGAAATGCCTTCATTTTTAAAGACATCTTGCAGCATAAGTGTAAAACTAAGACAGTCTCTTCAAAATTAATTAAGTGTATTTAGTTAACATGCAGAACCTTTTCGCCCTTAGTGCAATTTATTTTATCAGTGCATTGAGATGTATTCCTTTTAAAGTGATAGTTTACAAACATAAATTTGGAAACATTAATTATTTCCCTTACCTTGAGAACACCACCAATAGTAAATTAAAGAGGGAAGTCACTTGGTATGTGCCCTTTATGGGTGACCTGGGTTCCTATCATACATAAACAACATTATAGTTTATTAAATCAAACACAGAAGCAGGTTTTGTGCAGCGCACATCATGAATCATGTATTTCGTGGTCATTTTAAATGTGATAATGCAGAAAAAGGAGGGAATGTGACACTAAACAATTGGCTAGGATCACATAATTTGAAAAAAGTGGGTATGCCGTGATTAATTCCAGGTTTTCTGGTTTCCCATTGTTTATTTCAGCCACTAGATGTGTATCCTGTGCTCCCCTACACCTACCTTGCCACCAATCCGCCTAGTCACACCACCCAACTGCCACCGCCCTGGCATCAATGCGGCCCCCAGGCACGTCACAGACCAAACTTTTTGGCCCCTGGGAAAATGTTTGCGAGTACCCATTTTCTAGATCATCCCGGGTCCTCACACTTGGTTAGTAGGGAACCCAAAATAATAACCTCTCCAACCATTTAGTGTCTTTTTAATGTCTCTTATGGATGGAGTTTTTGATTTATAATTAAGTATAATTTCTTTCTTTAAGAGTTTTGTTTATAACATCATTACAGTAGGTGTGTTAATTTTTCAACTATGTAATGCATTATGTTCTTTAGCGGATAACTATATGATTGTACTGCATTACTTTCTGTCGTTCTATTTGCATGTAATTATATGCTCTTGGGGCTAACTATATGGTTACATGATCATGGTTCTCGCAAATTATACTTTTATTGTGGGATTCTTTAGGGGATGTTTTGAGCATTGCAGTCAACATACTAAAATATTTGCTGCACTCTGTTGTCCCATGATGCTATGCAGGTCACTCTTTTGCCAAACATCTTTGCTCATAACTCGGTCCCAGGTCAATGGGGCCACCTTCAAAACGTTTATCACAACCCGCTCTTTCTGTCTAGATTATCCTTGGGGCCCCACACTAGATTAGTGGGATTCCAAAAATAATACCCCTCCCACCATTCAGTGCCTTTTTAGTTTTTTTTTTATTATGACTGGAGCTTTTGTTTACAGTTGAGAGTAGTTTCTGTTTTAAAGGTCTTAATATTGCAGTAGTTCTGCTAAATTTTAAAATGCATAAGAAGTTAAGGGGCAGATTTATAGAAAGTGGAGCAGCATCCCTTTGTTTTGTGCTCTTTAGTGCTCTCCTACTGCCCTCATGTGTGCGCTGTGTTTAAAATATGGTGCACCATGGTGCGGCGTAGGGGGCAATGGCGTCATTTTATGTGACACTGTTGATGTACTCTGCAAGAGTAGTGCCAAAATGTTGGCTTTTCTCCTGCAGAGTACCTAGGAGCCCATTCTGAATACTGGTATGCCCCCTTTTAACACCGGCTCTGAGCAGCTGTTAAAAGTGCTGAAAAAATGAAGCGAGGAAATCTTATAGATTTCCTTGAGTAATTTTTTTCGCCCCCCCCTAACAGGGGAACGTCCCCATGGTCACATTATGACTGGTGCAGGCATAATGTGGCGCAAGGGTTTACAAAGTGGCGCAATTCAAGCATTGCACCCCTTTGTAAATATGGCACATTGGAAATGCCACCTTTACACCACATTTTGTCATAATAAATGCAGCAAATGTGGCACAAGGTGGCGCTAGAGGCTTATAAATATGCCCCTACTTCCCCTGGGGGCTAAATATATGGTTGTACTGCATTCTCTTTTTCATTTCTGTTTTCATGAGGTTATGCCTACTAGGGGCTGACTATATGGTGACCGTGGTGTCCTCTAGGGGCTGTTCTGAGCATTGCAGTCAACATACTACAGTATTCCCAGCACTCGGTCGTCCCATATTGGTTTGCAGGGCATTCTTTTACGAAACCTTTTTGCTCATAACTCAGCCAGTGGTGGTTCTAGGACAATGGGACCACCTTCAAAACATTCACCACAACCCACATTTGGTGTCCAGATTATCCTTGGGTCCCTACACTAGGTTAGTGGGGTTCCAAAATAATACCCCTGCCACCATTCAGTGGGTAGTTCCTTTTTTAAAAAAATGTTTTAATTTTTTTTTTCATGGTTGTAATTTTTATTTTATAGTTGAGGGTAGTTTGTATTTTAATGGTCTTGTTTGTAATCCCATTTGAGTATATCTGTGAGTCCTGAAAATATATAATGTGTTCTGTTTTCTAGTGGCTAAATATAGGAGTGCCCTGTATTACTTTCTGCTTTCCTGTTTTTATGTAGTTATGTCCTATAGGGGTTAACTATATGGTTACGTGACCATGCTTCTTACAAATGTTATAGTTATTGTGTTCACTAGGGGATGTTCTGAGCATTACAGTCAACATACTCCAATATGCGCTTGTTGGAAAATGGGTTATTGGTAAGGGCGGTAAGTACCTACACTTAGCAATAGGCCACTAACCTCCACTTAGGTCCAGTTAGGTCTCAGTAAATTAAACCCTGCTCAACCCTTGGTAGCTTGGCTACGAGTGACAAGGCTTAACTTAGGAGACAGAGTGTAAAGCATTCAAATATCACAAAGCAGTAATTAAATAAAACACAGGGAAAAGTTTAAAAATCCAAAATCAATTTATAAAAATATATTATATTTTTATCTTTCAAATGACACAAAAACTAATAAAATCGGATAAGGGGAACCAGAAATATGAATTTTTAAGGAATTATTGCTTTCTAGCGCATAGAAACAAAAAGCGCCAATCTGGTCATCTGGTCACACCTCGACCGGGGCAAAGTCAAAGTTTAAGGCCGACCTTGATGGAGCCCGGCTCGGCTACAACCCGCGGGAGGCCTCGTTCAAAAGTTTACCTTAGGAATTAGTCGTTTTTCTGAAGATTTTCTTCAGCGGGACGAACCTGCCAGTCCAATCCGACCTCCTGGAACTCTTCCTTGCATGCACATCGCGGGAGCCCTCGGTGGAGATTTTTACCTTCGGACTTAGTTGTTTTTTTCGAGGTGAAAATCCTTCGACCGGGGCAAACCTGGATTTTGATCCGTCGTCCTTGGAGCCCTCCTCGGATACGCTGGCTGGGAGGTCCTGGTCAACTTCCTACGTTCGGACTTAGGGGGTTATTCTAACTTTGGAGGAGTGTTAATCCGTCCCAAAAGTGACGGTAAAGTGACGGATATACCACCAGCCGTATTACGAGTTCCATAGGATATAATGGACTCGTAATACGGCTGGTGGTAAATCCGTCACTTTTCCGTCACTTTTAGGACGGATTAACACCTCCTCCAAAGTTAGAATAACCCCCTTAGTCTCTTTTTGGAGATTTCCTTCACCGCGACGAACCTGCAAGTCAGGCCGGGTCGTTCAGACTTAGGGGGTCATTATAACATTGGCGGTAAAAGCCGCTTACTGCCGTGCAGAAGACCGCCAACACACCGCCGCGGAATTCCGCCACGGTCATTATGACCCACTGCCCGGAATCCGCCAAAATTCAGACACCCACAAAAGTCCTCCACACCAAAGGTCAGTGATAAACTGGCTAAAACAAATCCTCCACCGTCACGCCAACAGAAATACACCCACACTATCAGGACACACAAATCCACGTGGCGGTTTTTCAACCGCGGTATTCCATTGGCGGTACACACCGCCGCGCTCAAAATACACTCACTTTTACAAAACACTACCATATTGGACAATTTGAAATACACAGACCTGATACACATACACACACCACTCCCACACACCCAATACAATATAAAACACACACCCACATCACCCACAAACCCCTACGACCAAAATTCACGACCAAAGGCCAGAGAGAGAGACCACCATCAACAAACTAGCATCCACAGGCACACAGCACCATCACCCACACAACTTCCATGCACCTCACAAAACACCCCACTACATATCACCACACTTATCACCACACACACCACCCCACACATCACCTACACCACCCCATGGCATGGCAAAGACAGCCCAGGTTCTCGGAGGAGGAGCTCAGGGTCATGGTGGAGGAAATCGTATGGGTAGAGCCACAGCTATTTGGATCCCAGGTGCAGCACACCTCAATTGCAAGGAAGATGGAGCTAAGGCGAAGACTAGTTGACAGGGTCAACGCAGTGGGACAACACCCAAGAAATCGGGAGGACATCAGGAAAAGGTGGAATGACCTACGGGGGAAGGTGCGTTCCGTGGTCTCAAGACACCACCTGGCGGCTCAGCGGACTGGCAGCGGACCCTCACCTCCTCACCCACAACTAACAACATGGGAGGAGCAGGTCTTGGCGATTCTGCATCCTGAGGGCCTCGCCGGAGTTGGTGGAGGAATGGACTCTGGCAAGTCAAATCTTAACTATTACATCCCCCACCCTACCTGCATGCTATCACATACCCCCACCCTCGCCCTCACCCCTATCACTCCAACTCCTCACAAATGTACCAATATCACAAACCACACATCCCAAGACCAAGCCCTGCATGCAACAACAAAGCATGGACACCCATCACTAAAGAATGCCCACTGCACATACCCATACACCCCCCTAAACCATCATCACACAAGCTCACACACAGGAATGCAACCACTGGGGTACACGGTCACCCACCCATTGCACACCATGACACACACAGAGCAATAATCATGCCTTTCCACCCCTGCAGGACTACTACCCAATGTCACCAGACAGGAGGGTCCAGACATGTCCACTCCACCCACAGAAGAGGCCCATGGTGATGACAGCACCGCTGTACAACTGGAACTAGATGACCAGCCAGGACCATCGTGGGCCTCGGGACAGCCGGTTCCCCTCACACAGGCACAGGCCACCACAGAGCTTCCCCCCTCTGGAAACACCAGCACAGCACCCACCCAGCGGGCCCATACCTCCGTCCCCAGGACACATCAATCAGCTGTGTGTCCACCACTACAGGGAACCCAGGATAACCCACCACCCCAACAACAACAGGGACCTGGAGGCAGTGGGCACACGGTCCAGGGGACGGAGGCCCAGGAACACAGGGGAACACAGGGGAACTGGGAGGGCTGCTCTGCGACAGGGGGCGGACAGGCCAAGGGAACCCACTCTCCACGAGGCCCTCTCCTCCATCATGGGAGCCTACCACCACTCCCAGGAGATGATGGCAACGGTCCTGGCCAAGTTTCAGGAGACCCAGCGCATGCAGGACGAACAGTATTTGGGCTTCAGGGAGTTACTCAGAACCATCAGCTCCACCCTGGGCACCATTGTAGGGGTGCTGAAGGAAGTACTCAACACCAGGAGGGACACTGTGGCACTACAAGGGGCCCCTGACACTAGCATGGACAATGAACTGCCCACCACCTCTGCTGTCGCTAGTGGAAAGGACGCCCCGCCACAGGACCACCACACCAGCACCCCACCCCCTGCAGACTGAGAACCACCCCGCAAACGGTCCCTGAGATCCAGGAACAGGACAGAGCACAATGCCAAGACCCCTGCCAAGAAATGAGACCACCCTGATTGTCATCCCACTGTCCCACTTTGTCACCCTGTCCATATTTAAACTGCCCCAGCTCCACTTCCTATGCCCTTATGGGCAATGCACCTGTGAGACTAATAGACTGGACTCTGCCATGGACACTCCTCCGCCATCACCCCTCACCATTTAAATTCCCCCTCCAATATTTAGCATTTAAGTAAACACACCTAAAGCACAAAAAGATTTCGAGTCTGTCTGTGATTTCGAAATGTGTATTTGCAATTACAGTGTCAAAATGTTCTTGAAATAGTAATGTCAACATACCTATGTCACACAGCTCTAGTCCATGAGGAATCTAAGCAGATGACATGCGTTGGGACCCACACCTGTGAAACCGTAAGGGAAAGTGACAACTCAGTGATCATACACTGGGTGAAAACAACAGACAGGATAGAGGTAGTAGTGTAAAAGTACATGTAGTAGGCAGGAATGTATTCTCACCTGTGTTTCACTGGAAATATTGCAGGATCACTGAGTCCCTGTTCTGCATGTCTTCTTCCTCTGCTTCATCCTCATCACTGTCCACAGGCTCCACAGCTGCCACAACACCGACATCTGGACCATCCTCCTGCAGAAAAGGCACCTGTCATTGCAAAGCCAAGTTGTGAAGCATACAGCAGGCCACGATGATCTGGCACACCTTCTTTGGTGAGTAGAATAGGGATCCACCTGTCATATGCAGGCACCTGAACCTGGCCTTCAGGAGGCCAAAGGTCCGCTCGATCATCCTCCTAGTTCGCCCATGGGCCTCATTGTAGCGCTCCTCTGCCCTGGTCCTGGGATTCCTCACTGGGGTCAGTAGCCATGACAGGTTGGGGTACCCAGAGTCACCTGCAAATGGCGAGGGGCAACTGTTAGACACACACTAACTTGTAGGGACAACCCCAGACAACCATTCCCACTGTCTTGCTTCCAGGGGCTCACCTAATAGCCACACACAGTGCCTCTGGAGTTGACCCATCACATAAGGGATGCTGCTATTCCGCAGGATGTAGGCGTCATGCACTGAGCCAGGGAACATGGCATTCACATGGGAGAGGTACTGGTCTGCCAAACATACCATCTGTACATTCATAGAATGATAACTCTTCCGGTTTCTGTACACCTGTTCACTCCTGTGGGTGGGGACCAAAGCCACATGTGTCCCATCAATGGCACCTATGATGTTGGGGATATGTCCAAGGGCATAGAAGTCACCTTTCACTGTAGGCAAATCCTCCACCTGAGGGAAAACGATGTAGCTCTGCATGTGTTTCAGCAGGGCAGACAACACTCTGGACAATACGTTGGAAAACATAGGCTGGGACATCCCTGATGCCATGGCCACAGTTGTTTGAAAAGACACACTTGCAAGGAAATGGAGAACTGATAGCATCTGCACTTGAGGGGGGATTCCTGTGGGATGGCGGATTGCTGACATCAGGTCTGGCTCCAACTGGGTACACAGTTCCTGGATTGTGGCACGGTCAAACCTGTAGGTGATGATCAACTGTCTTTCCTCCATTGTCGACAGGTCCACCAGCGGTCAGTACACCGGAGGATTCCTCCATCTCCTCACATGTCCCAGCGGACGGTGCCTATGAAGGACAACAGCGACCACAAAGTCAAACAACTCAGAGGTACGTACCCACAGTTTACACAGGTCACCAATCTTACACAAAAGGTGGCCTGTATGTGTGTTGAGACTAGGCCTAGGTATGTGTGATGCAGTTGGAAATTAGGCCATGTGGGCCCCTGAAATGGCGGCTGCCTGACCTCTAAAGTGGGACAATGGGATGTGAGGTAACTTCGCTGGCGTTGTACACTGTCGTGGTAGACGGTCGAAGATCGCAGCGCAATACTGCATTGGTTAACATTGGACCCTATGGGTCCCATGAGCCAATGACGATGTACTCCGGCGGTGATGGTACGCACCGCCGCGGACGTGACCGCCATTTTCTATCTGTTTAATCACTCGATACCTGATCTTCGACAGGGGAGGACCTACACTGCAAGTGCTGCTGTGACCTCGGTCTGGAAGAGACAATGGCTCGTGCACCTGGGGAAAGGGCCCCTGCCTTCACATCGGAGGAGTTGGAGAAGCTCGTCGATGGGGTCCTCCCCCAGTACACGCTACTCTACGGTCCTCCAGACAAACAGGTAAGTACACAGGGAGCATGTTGTATGGGCTATGCCTGTGTGGAGAGGGCTGGATGTAAGAAGGAAGGGGGCAGAGTTCTGCGTGCATGAAAGAAGGTGGGTGCATGTGCCACATGGCAGGGGTAGGGATGGGGGCCACTCACTTTGACGGTGCAGTTGGTAATGACTTCTCTACTTCCCCTGTACATTTCATGTAGGTCAGCGACCACCAGAAGAAAGCTATTTGGCGTGCCATCGTCAAGGACGTCCGGAACCTGGGGGTCTACCACAGACGGAGCACCCACTGCCGGAAAAGATGGGAGGACATTCGCCACTGGAGCAAGAAGACGGCGGAGGCTCAGCTGGGGATGGCCTCCCAACGTGGGAGGGGTGCCCGTCGAACCATGACCCACCTGATGTTCAGGATCCTGGCGGTGGCCTACCCGGAGTTGGATGGGCGCTTGACGGCATCACAGTAGACACAAGGGGGTGAGTACACTGTCATTCTGCTGACTTTGCGCGCAGTGGAGTTGTCTGGGTGGGGAGGAGGGCTGTGGGTTTCCCTAGGCCAGGGCGAGTTTAGTAGGCTAGGACCCTCCGTAATGCATGGCCCTGTGGCCCGCCACCCCACCTCTGTAGAGTGCCAAGTACAGCTATTCATGCCCGTGTGTCATCTATGTGTGCAGATGTCGTCCATAGCCTTGTAGGCCATTTCCCAGGAATTGCACTGTAGAGCCCAAGAGCGCAGCATAGTGCAGGGTGCTTCTGTGTCTGTCTTGTCCACCAACGGTAGCGGTAATCCATGCACTCAACATGTCTTTCTTCTTTCCCCCCCCCCCCTTTTGTGGTCTCCCTGTTCTTGTGTGCATTAGCATCATCAGGTGGAGGAGCAGTGGCACCGGAGCACGAGGGAGCTGCATCCCACATGGCCATGGAGGGCCACACTACGGACTCAGAATTCACCAGTGGACGGAGGGCGAGGGGAGCTCCACGGCGGGGACAGGAGCTGAGACCAGTGACACGGACTCGTCCTCTGCTGGGAGCTCCCTTGTGGCGGCAACATCTGTGCCCCCGCATCTACAGGTACAGCCGCCACCCCCCCTACTAGCACCGCCCTCCCAGCAGCCCCTCAGCCTTCGCCCCGTGCCCGCTCACCCAGGAGGGTGGGCATCACCTTCGCCCCAGGCACCTCAGGCCCTGCCCCAGTCACCCCTGCTGCCCTCAGTGAGGTGGCCATTGACCTCCTCAGGTCACTCACTGTTAGGAAGTCTACCATGTTGAATGCCATCCAGGGTGTAGAAAGGCAGTTGCAACAAACTAATGCATTCCTGGAGGGAATTCATTCTGGTCAGGCGGCCCTTCACCGAGCCTTTCAAACTCTGGCCTCAGCACTGATGGCAGCCATTGTCCCTGTGTCAAGCCTCCCCCCTCCAACTTCCTCCACCCAGACCCAAACCCCTGTACCTCAACCTATCCCAAGCATACCATCAGACCAGCCTGCACACACCTCACCACACAAGGGAAGCTCAGGCAAACATAAGCACCACACATCCCACAGGCACTCACGCAAGCATCACACACATGCAGACACACCAACATCCACTGCCTCCACTGTGTCCCCCTCGTCGTCGTCTCCCTCCTCCCTCCCAGTCTCGTCTACACACACACCTGCATGCACTACCTCTACAGCCACTACGTCCCTCACCAGCACACCCACCAGCACACTCCGCTCACGTGCAGTCACCACCCCACTACCATTCACACGTCCCCTGTGTCCTCTCCCAGTGTGTCTGAGACGCCCCCTCTGAAGATACACAAACGCAGGCACACACCCACCCAACAGCCATCCACCTCACGACAGCCTCCAGCGCATGCACCTGCACCCAAAGTCACCAAACGTACACCTACTACTACCACCACCTCTTCCTCCACTCCCAAACCCCCTCCAGCTACCCGTCCCAGTGTGTCCAAAAGACATTTCCTGTCCAGCCTTGACCTTTTTCCCCCCACCTCCCCCACACCGTCCATCTCATAGGTCCCGTACTGGCACCTCAGTCACAACATCTCCAGGACCAGTGGTGCATGTAGTGACAGGTATGTGGAGTGCACCGGCCACCAGGACAGCCAGTGTGGCACGGAGCCACAGCACAGCCAGTATCCCCCCTCTGAAGCACCAGAAGTTAGCCAGTGCCCGGCGGGAGAGGGGGAAGACTCCAGCCACCCAAGCCGCTCCCAGGGGTCCCGGTGGGAGTGTGGACTCAGCTGTGACACCTCCCAAGGTGCGGAAGGGCCACAAGAAACCCGGAAAGTCTGGGAAGAGCAGCACGGCGGAGAAGACCGCCATTATCCCCGCTGCCCAGGACGGCCCCGCCAGTCCCATCCCCGCTGTCCAGGAGGCCACCGCCAGCCCCATCCCTGCTGCCCAGGAGGCCACCGCTACCCCCAGCCCAGCTGGCCAGGAGTCCACCGGCAGCCCCATCCCAGCTGCCCAGGAGGCCACTGCCAGCCCCAGCCCAGCTGCCCAGGAGGCCACCGCCAGCCACAGCCCAGCTGCCCAGGAGGCCACCGTCAGCCCCAGCCCAGCTGCCCAGGAGGGCCCCGCCAGCCACAGCCCAGCTGGGCCATGAAGGACCGCCAACTCAAGCACCGCTGAACAGGGCAAGCACCGCTGAACAGGGCACCGCCAACTCAAGCCCCGCTGAACAGGGCGAGCACCGCTGAACAGGGCACCGCCAACTCAAGCACCGCTGAACAGGGCAAGCACCGCTGAACAGGGCACCGCCAACTCAAGCACCGCTAAACAGGGCACCGCCAACTCAAGCACCGCTGAACAGGGCAAGCACCGCTGAACAGGGCACCGCCAACTCAAGCACCGCTGAACAGGGCACCGCCAACACAAGCACAGCTGAACAGGGCAAGCACCGCTGAGCAGGGCACCGCCAACTCAAGCACCGCTGAACAGGGCCCGCCAACTCAAGCACAGCTGAACAGGGCACCGCCAACTCAAGCACCGCTAGCCCATAAGCGGCTGGGGCACTGACGCAACTGGGACCGTCACGGGTGAGTGATGCACTCTGGGCACCAGTCCCCCTCCAGAACCAGTGGAGACATGCATACACTACCTCAGTCCTACACAGGATGCAGCACTCTGGGCACCAGTTCCCCTCCAGAACCAGTGGAGACATGCATCCACTACCTCAGTCCTTAAGAGGATGAAGCAGTCTGGGCACCAGTCCCCCTCCAGAACCATTGGAGACATGCATCCACTACCTCAGTCCTTAACAGGATGAAGCACTCTGGGCACCAGTCCCCCTCCAGAACTAGTGGAGACAAGCATCCACTACCTCTGTCCTACACAGGATGAAGCACTCTGGGCACCAGTCCCCCTCCAGAACCAGTGGAGACATGCATCCACTGCTTCTGTCCTACACAGGATGAAGCACTCTGGGCACCAGTCCCCCTCCAGAACCAGTGGAGACTGTTATCCACTTGAGAGACTGTGGCTTTGCACTCCCCAGGATGCAGCAGTGGGCAACCCACCCACTGTAGAGACTTGAGAGACTGTGGCTTTGCACTCCCCAGGATGCAGCAGTGGGCAACCCAGCCACTGTAGAGACTTGAGAGACTGTGGCTTGCACTCCCCAGGATGTAGCAGTGGGCAAACTACCCACTGTGGAGACTTGAGAGACTGTGGCTTTGCACTCCCCAGGATACAGCAGTGGGCATGGCGCCCCCTCGTGGATCTGGCGTCGTGCACTCATCCAGCTGAGGTGCCCCCCTTCCCTTCCCCATGAGGTGCCTGTTGTATTTCTATCTGATGCCCCTGCAGTCTTCTCTCTGTTTTGATCTGGTATCGAGTGTGGGCCTCGCCCATGCATTTTGGGCCCAGTGGTCCACGGACTATGAATGGTGCAATACCTGGGCTACTATTCTTGGTGTATATTTTGTTAATGGTGTTTATATGTATATTTTTCCGTACTGCATTTTATTATATTACGATGATTACACTCTTTCCTTTTGTCTTTGCATTCTTCCGGGGGGGTTGGGAGGTGTAACTATAATGCATAGATATGTATTAGTGTGTGTGTTGTAGTGGGTGAGGGTGGGGGTGGGGGTGTTGCGTGTGTGTGTCCCTGTTTTTTGCCTCTCCCCTCCCCTGTGTTGTAGGTGCAGTACTCACCGTGGTCTTCGCCGCCGGCGTTGGTGCTCCTGGTATAGGAGCAGGAAGACTATCGCAGGTAGGATTTGGAGTTCCGGTTCCATGGTGTCCTCCTTCCTCGTGGAGTGTGTAGAGGTGAGCGTTTTCCCTTCGGAATTCCAGTTCAGCCGTGTTGTCATCCGCGGTGAATCCGCCCCGGAAAAGGTGGCGGATTGGCCTGTCATAATAGTGTGGGTGGTACATTGTCCTCCGCCTGTCTGATGGAGGTGACCGCCGAGCTGTTCGTTTGTACCTCCGTAGCGGTCGGAGTGTTAAAGTGGCTGTCTTTGTTGGCGGTTTCTGCCACGTCATAGTTCCAAAATTTTTACCGCCGGCCTGTTGGCGGTCTTACCGCCGCTTTAACACCGTCCGCCAGGGTTGTAATGACCCCGTTAGTCTCTTTTTGGGAGATTTTCTTCACCGCAACGAACCTGCAAGTCAGGCCGGGTCGCGGTTGAGGCAAGTTGGCTAGAGTTGCCGTGGCAGGTCGGTCCCTCTGTGGAGCTTTTTTCCAAAAGTTCTCCAAAGTTCTCCAAACTTCTGAATCTTCTTCCAGATGTTCTTTTAAGGTTCTTTTGGGGTCCACAGCTCACCGCAAGGTTCCAGAAGCTCTGAGATGCTCCTTGGGGGTGTGGACTACAACTTCCAGAATGCACCTGATGCAAACTCCTTTTTGGCCACTGGGCAGTGGTCAGCGGGTTGGTTTCTTCAGGAGTTGGTGCAGGAGTCTCTGGTTAGCAATTTTTCACCTGTAGCAAACAGGGAGTCCCTCCTTGAACCAGTTGAAGCCTGGCAAACTCTTTCTTGTGGTGAAGCCCAAGTGTGCAGCTAGTGCAGTTCTTCAGAGTGCAGGGTCCAGGTGCAGGCCAGGGGTCCAGCAGGGCAGTCCTTCTTCTTCTGTAGTTCTTCCTGGTAGGGATCTGGTAGGGAACTGAGTTGTGGGTGCAGGTCTGCCAGTTTTATCCTTGCTCCTGGGTGAAAAACAGGTGGGTCCTGGGTCTCCAATCAGGGGCAGGGTCCTTCCCCCTGTGATGACCACTTCCTGGGAAGTGTGGCAAAAATCAATCCCAGGGAGTAACATTCTTCAAAAATCCATCATGGCTCAAAGTGATTTTTGGAGGCTATATCTGGCTGAGCCCACCCACTGGTGTGGCTAAAAATCCTAAACACACCCCTCTCCTGCTCCCTCCTAATCTAATCAAGAGGGCACCTAATTGTCTGGGTTTGCAGGATGCGAGGGCGTTGCTGGGTTGCTCCAAATGTCCTTCTCTGCCTTTGAAGACCAGTTTGGCAGCCCTCCCCCTTCCTGCTTCACCATCTGCTGAGGGGAGACCTCCTCCTCCAGGCACATCTCTTTGTGTGGAGCCAGGCCATTTCACACCTCATCAAGGCAGCATGGCCAGGCTGCTAGAGGCTGGCCAATCAGAGCACAGCAGCAAAATCACTGCAGGGCTGAAGTTGGCAACTTTTCAGGTAAAGTTTAAAACTCTTTACCTGAACAAGTTATATTAAATCCAACAACTGGAAGTTGTGGAATGTATTATAAAAATTAATTTGATACCAAAATTCTGGTATCTGTTACTTAAGGGGACTTTAAAAATTAAAATAAAGTCTCCCCATTCTAGCCTATGGAGGCCATTCACTACAATGAGGGGAAAATAAATTTGGCTGTTTTGCCTCACCAGGGCTTATAAAACTATTTGTATAAGGTCCCTACTTATAGTTACATGGCACCCAGCCCTAGGGGCACATAGGGCACACATTAGGGGTGACTTATATGTAAAAATAAGGTAGTTTAAGACTTTGGAACTACTTTTAATTCCAAAGTCGAATTTGAATATAACTTTAATTTAAAAGCATCCAGCAAGGCAGGCCTGCCTTTAAAATGACACTGGACACCCCACCAGTGCACCTATGGGTGCATTACCTATGCTGGGGTCCCTAAACCTACACGTTCTACCATATACTAGGGACTTATAGGTAGGTTGACTTAGCCAATTATAATTAGCCTAATTTGCATACTAATTTTACATAGAGCCCAGGGCACCATCAGAATTAGGAAAACACCAGCAAAAAGTGGAAATGGGGGCAAAAAGTGAAGGGGCCTCTGCAATCAGCCCTGTTCTCTCACACAAGCCCCCCCCCCAGCCCACACGCCCAGGAGACTCAGCCCAACCCTGGGAGAGTCTTCCTGGCTTGTCAGGCGAGGAAGACAGTGAAGAGAACAGACTGTCCCTTTGCAGGGCCTACTCTGCCTTACATCCTCCTGTCGTGGTCACTCCCTCTGGGTAGTGAATCCATCCCAACAGTGAAAGGACCCATCTCAAACTGAAACTTCCCTGTAGGGCAGTCTTCCTCCTCTCTCTCTGCCAACTTGGGTAGTGAGGTGCCCACCTTCCCTATCCCTAACTTTGCTAGGGAAATACCTAGCTTACCCAAAGAGGTCACTCAACAATTGAGCAACCCCACCATGACCAACAGGGTCAGGGGGCCTACTTTGCTTTTGGCCCTGGGGTCTGCCTCCCAGGCCAAGTAAAGTGCTGTCAGGAAGGGTAGCATCCGGCAGATGCTACTGACAGCTGTCAGGACCCAGAACCACACCCTAAGCTCTCCACTGACAGGTGGCTGAGCTGCTTTAGGGGCAACTGTGGGGTCCTGGCACCCCTCTTTCTGTCTAGAGTGGGGGGCTACCACCTCCTGTGGCAGACACCCTCCTTCAACTCCCCCTTCTGTCAAGGCAGGGGCAACACCCTGCATCGGGACAGCTGCCTGACTACTCAGGACTTCCTTGGGGTCAGGAGAGACCTCACCAGTGCCAACTCTGGGCTCCCCCCCCTACTGGGGCAGAAGGCCTTTGGCTCCCTAGAACTCTCTTTAAGAGTGGCCCACCCTTCCTTTTCTTCTTTCCTTTTCTTGGGGACCCCTGTCTCCTAACTGTAGGGACTGACTCCCCAGGACTTTGGTTTGGGGGGGCGCCCTGGGTGTCCGCCCCATCTGGGACCATACTCACCTCTGGGAGGTCATTGCCCAGGATACAATCTAGGGGGAGGTCAGCACTGACTACCACCCTAAACCAGCCAAGGATGCCCTCCCTCTCTAGGGGCACTATGGCTACAGGTTTAGAGGTGACTTCCCCTGTGGCTATCATGACTTTCCTGGTCTCTCCTGGGACATACATGTCTGGGGTCACTAACCGGTCACTCACTATAGTGTGACTGGCACAGGTGTCTCTCAGGCCTGTGGTAGGGATCCCATTCACCTGAATGGGGTGAAAGTGCTTACTCCCACCCTCAGGGATCACCAGCTTACCATCTGGTCCTGTCTCCCAGCCCAATGCTAGGAGGACGTCATCATCTGGGGAGTCCTCCTCCATGGCTACACTGGACAGACCAGTGCTAACCACCTTCTTTGGACAGGCTGCATCTCCTCTGAAGTGACCTGTCTGCTGACAGTCAAAGCAAGCCTTACTGTCCAAGAGCTTTTTTAACCCTGGGTCTCCCTGTCTCTGCTTGTCAGAGTGGAAGTGGGATTTAATCTCCTCCTTCTTAGGGTTCTGGGGTACAGAGGGAGTCTCTGTGGTGGGCTTACCATATCCCTCCTTAGGTTTTTGGGGACCTGACCCTCCCCCTTCTTGGAGTCTCCCCCATGGGACTTGACAACCACCCTGGTTCTCAACCACTCATGAGCTGCCTCCCCCAGCTCTCTAGGGTTGGCCAGCTCAGAGTCCACTAGATGCTGGCGTAACCTTTCTTGGATATAATTGGTCAAGATGTGCTCTCTCATGATCAGATTGTATAACCCCGCATAAGTATTTACTTTGTTACCATGAATCCATCCCTCTAGTGTCTTAAGTGAGGTGTCTACAAAGTCAACCCAAGACTGGGTACTGACCGTCTGGGTGTCCCTGTACTTCATCATATACTGCTCTGGGGTCAGACCAAACTTCTTGGTTAAGCACCTCTTCATACTAGGGTATGAATCTGCCCCCTCCCCACTTAAGGTCAGAAGCCTATCCCTCCCTGAGTAGGGGACTAACTGCCATAAAAGTGAACCCCAGTATTGAGGCCTAACCCTTCTCATTTGGAGTGCCCTCTCAAAGGCCTCCAACCACTTGTCTATGTCATCCCCCTCTACATAGGCAGGAACCACCCCCCTGGGTAATCTGGGGCAAAAACCCCCACCCATTGACACTTTAGCTTCTCTGTCGCTGCCACCATCTCTTTTCTCTTTCTTTGCCCATTTTTTCTCTTCTAGGGCCAGCTTCTGTGCTTCCAAAGCTATAAATGCTAGCTGGGCCTCCAGCTCTCTTTCCCTGAGGGACAGGTTCTCTCCTCCAGAAGGGACCCCCTTCTCCCAACTATCTTTGGGTATGACCCTATTGACTGGGTGCAGTGAGGACCGGTCTTCCTCCTCCTCACCTAGGCTCAGATGCCCTCCCTCCCCTGAGTGGTTGGAGCTAACATCCTCCCCTGCTTCTTCCTCCTCTGGAGCTTCCTCTGAGCCTACTTCTTGGGCCTCAGCCCATGCTGTCAGAGATTTAATCAGGACATGCTTCCTGAGGTCAGTGGTTGCAGGCAATCCCATTGCAGTACACAACCCGCTAAGCTGGACTACTGTCAGTGTGGGTAGGCTAGCCAGATCAAGCTCCATGGTTCCCTAGTTTTGTGTCAACAAA